>NC_033624.1:13314132-13589132 GCF_001540865.1 Ananas comosus | reverse complement strand
AAATTTGTAAATTTTTTACACAAATTGATCAAAAATAAATGAAAGAAATAACTTACTATATCTCTCTCTTCTAAAAAAATATATATTCTAGATTTGTTAATTGACCCGCTGACTGGATCTAGTCCGATCGATTTGGTCAGTGGTTGTGCCTGTACCTGAATATATATATATATATATATATATATATATAGAGAGAGAGAGAGAGAGAGAGAGAGAGAGAGAGAGAGAGAGAGAGAGTAAAGTTAGGATATATATTATTAATAGTATATCAATAATATTCACTATTTACTTTTTTCACTATTAGATTGTTAATGTAGAATAGACCAATGTACAGCAATATTGCATATATGAAAAGAACAACTCAACCGCAGCTTCTGTGCTCATGATCGAAACATGCACGCACTCAAAATTTTACAGCTCTCAAGTACTTGTGGTCGAAATTTTGACCTTCGAAAGCGCACTATCCGTTCATGAAACACCACTATTTATGTGTAGGAAGCACCTATGCGATCACGTTCAATGTTGTCTCTAACCCTGCATGCGTGGAGATGAAGTGGAGGATGTACGTACGCAACATGATGCAAAATGATCCAATCAAGTGGGTCGACGAATGGATCAAAGAGCTCGAATCGGACCAGATCAATCAAATAACAAACAAGACTTTCAGACTTGACTTGACCCAGTGAACTAAGTGCGCGCACGCACCCACAAAGGACCGGATCTGATTGGCTAGGTACGTAGCTAGGCTGGGCTCAAATATTTTGTGTATATTTCTTTCGGTGATTTAGCCTGAGCGCATATTGTGATGACAACAAGATTAGCATATTCATTTGTAACTGATCGTCTCTGGCGCAAGTGACAAAAGACTTGGTGGTTAGTACTCGAGATTTCAAATTTAAATTCTAGTTGATTCATATTTCTCGCTAAGTTTATTTTTTTAAAAAATAAACGAAACAAGTGGTATGCTACATTTCTCTCAAAAAACATATCCATCTGCAAAATGTGTTCCGTTCGAACCTGGCTTGGCTCACAATGAGCTCAGGTCTAGTTTACGACGTCGTTCGGCTCTGCTTACACCACTAAATTAAGGGCCATTATGCAGGCCCATTATGCGGATGCGGCATGTACGTACATGGCCCAAACAATCCACGCATGAAAAAGAAACTTTGTTAATTGTTTGCTAATAAAAATTCAAACATTAACAATTTTATATTTTCCATCCAAACTTTTAAGTTCTCTTGAGAACCATCAATATTCATATTTTATTAATTTAAAGTAACTAATATTAGACAAATTATCGATAAAATGCAGCAGTGTTGATGAGTAAGAGCCACAATGATCACTCTCGTAATAAATTTTTTTCCTTTCCTCTGCATCACAAACTTAAATGCAAACGAATTCTAAATTAATTAGCTCTGATAATGATGAGATGTGGTTGCGTTCACTGACATATGGCTATTTAAATGCAATCTTATTCTAAATTAATTAGCTCTAATAATGTTGAAACGACGTTCACTGTGAAATTACGACAAAGACTAATTAAAAACTAAAGAAAATCTTAATTCGTCAGTTGTAATAATAAGATCTAGCATAATTCTTATCCAAAAGAGAAAAGTTCTTTAATAACAACTCAGTATTTTCCGAATTTTGAAAACAAAATTTATTACCTACTCTAACTAAGTGCATTAATGGTGCCTTCTCTATCTAAATTCCACTTGCATTTTAACCATCAATTTGTGGTCCTTGGAATACATTAGTCCAGCTGTGCATATACAACAGTTTCTAATAAAAGGAGGATTCTTTACTTTGCCCAAATTATAGTCTCCGTAGAAATGTTATAAGCTGCTAATGTGTTAGCAGTAATTATGTGACACAACATATCTTTTTTTAGTTATTGGTTTATATAAGAAGAGTAATATTTGATGAATAGTTCAACACCTGCGTTTCAAGTCTTGACTCAAATTTACAACCTCATACTTTCACGCGGTTTAATTTTTAAGAAGGAAATGTACATAGTATACAAATCCTGCTTCTAAATATCACTTAGTGTTTAATATAAAAATATATGAATACTATTTTCTAACAGTTTAAACTTTTAGAGTACAATAATTATTACGCATGATATCAGAATAGAAAATTCTGAATTCGAGTCACGTCAGGCTTTTAGCATTATTAATTTTTTCTCATTTAATTCAAGTCTGTATCATGGTCTTGGAAAAAAGTCTTAGGCCCAGACGCGAGGAAGGTGTTAAATATAAAAATCTCTAACAGTTTAAAATTTTTAGAATATAGCGATTGTTTGATAGTTCACTTTAAGATAAAAAGTACAGGATCAGATCCAGAATTTTTCTTTTTCCTTTTTTTTTCTTTAAAAAAAACAGCATTGGTGTCGTTTTCCTTCCCATATTACCCACCAACATGTCGACATTTTCATGCACTCACTTGCTAAGAAATCCCCCGACTCTTCCCAAAATCTCCCAGGTGTGAGCACATCATGTCCTCATCAGTAGGGCCCTCCTCACACCCTCTCCGAAATTCTCAAAATACCCTTACATAATGCACTCACCCACCGTGGAAAAAAAAAACAAAAAAAACAAAAAAAAAACCAAAGAGTTTTAAGTACTATATATGCATGTTTAGACTTGGGTACATTCAATTTGTAATAGTAAGACAAGTTAAACTGTGTTTAACTTATCTATAGTAACTTAATGTTGCAATAGTTAAAAACAAAAAAAAAAAAGAAAAGAAAAGAGTTTAATACGTTTGGACTTGGACACTACATTATTCGTACATTTGGACTAATTTATTATATAAATAATCTATAACATAAGTATGGTAAATTTATGTTTCTTCAAACTCTGCCTACTTTTAACCTACATATATGTAGTAAGAGAAGCTTCTATCTGATTGAGACTTTAACAAAGGCCCTAGTTTACCTACAAACGCATGATACATAGCGTTGTTTTCCCAGCTTTTTCTTCATATATAAGAGCCAAAAAAATGAAAAAAAAGGATATTACATATATATATGTACCCACTTATATATGCACCAAAACAATTGTTTGACCTTGTTAGAACTTAGAAGCTAACCAAAATTCACTTATTTAGTAAACCAGGTTTATTAACTTGTTTAGGGTGTTTTGGTCCTATCACTGTTATCTCCTTTTGTACTTAACTAAAAGTTTTATCACTGCGCATTGATAAATAGTAGCTATAGATCCTTTTCTTAAGAAAAAGAAAGGGTAGATACATGATGGCTACTTATTTTAATGATTGAACATACAAAGATTATTCTCAAGGTGCATATTCAGAGCCCAAATATTCCTATTCCAGCAAAATAAAAAGAAAAAGAAAAAGAAAAAAAAAAAAGAAAAAAAGGTGGGGAACATGGTTAGCTGGGAGAGTGCAATATCAGTAGTTCTAGGTGTGATCATGAGGAAGAGCATTTGCATGCTTCATGAGGCGAGCAAGATGATCATGGACTACATGTCGGTCGCCACCGCAGCGGTCCGGTTCGCCGGCTACGTCGTTCGCGGTCCGGTTCGAGTTCAGGTTGCATACTCTCCCTTGTCATCCATGTGGCTCAGGCATGACAGGTAGAACAATTTAGCTATATATATAATTACCAACATATTTTGTTATGTGTAGTATTCGTGTCTCCCTCCCCTTTCATTAGGGTGGGTGTTATATATGCAGGTTTGTATATGTACTAATAATTAAGTGGTATATTTATTTAATTCATGAAGTTGCCGTAGATCCGTACTTGTTCTTAATTAGTTTTTGTTTGTGTGTGTAAATGAATTAAGTGTATAATGGAGCTATATGTATAACTTATATTTATTGGTTTAAATTAATTCTTGAAAAAGATCTTGGCATGGTTTTGTGAGGAGATATTTGTTCTCAATTTAAAGGAAACTCATTTCATTTCATGGTTGTTCTTTAGATCTAGGTCAAAAACGTTAGGTCATGGATTGTAGCATCCAAAATAATGTACCAAGCGATATTTTTGCCTTTTTAGAGTTTTAGAGTGTCAGATTTAGTATTTTGAATCAAAGATTGAATTGTGCGAATAATGTGAAAGTATGGGTTTAAATCAAAGGAACTTTGAATTGGTTGATGTAAGAAAATAGCATATGTCACTTTTCATGTTTCTATATTATCTTGATCTTAATGGGGATATATTAATGTTTGTATTCTCTGCACAAAAGTTAGAAAACAAGAAAACTAGCTGATATGTGATGTATTTTGAATGAGCTGTTCCTAAAAAAGTATTTATTGAGTCATTTTCTGATCTCTACTAAGCTATGATCTGCAAGAGTGCAACCTTACCATGCTTAGAAAAAGGCAAGGAACATTTAGCCACATGAAATTTGGATTGTTTTCAAGTTAAACCTACTTCAAATTGAACACTCACAGAGGATATGAACAGTTGAAATGCGACCAAATTTGGTGTCAAATGCGAGCAGCTTGTTTGTGGCAAATCATCCCTCACAAAGGCACCAACCACAAGAAACCATTTTCTTTCTTCTCTTTTTCTTACATTATAAGCATAATCATCAATAAAATCATATTTAGAGTAAGACTAAGAAGAACATATTAGCACAAAAAGGCAATCATCTTTCTACAAAAATGTCGACTAGAAGATTACTGTAAACAGCAGTACACAAACAGAATGTCGAATTACAAAATGAAGTACATTAAAGAAAAATTTTTAGCGGACAAATGATGGAGAGTATTGTCTGAAAGTTAAATTAAGACGACCAGGTCGTAGACTCGCCTCATCTATGAGCTGTTTCGGTGCTGTACTTGGCAAAATTGATGAAACTCCATGAAATATTAGCCTAGATTTACCACCAAAGATCAAGACATCACCCGATTCAAGCAAAACTTTACAAGCACTAGCTACGTCTCTGTTCGTTCCATACAAAAACTCGGCAGAATCGCCCAATGAGAAAGAAACAACAGGTAATCCCTTATGCAGGCTCTCCTTCGTCTCATCCCTATCCTGCATATTAACAAGAATGTATGCAACTAAGAATCAGTATCAAGACATAAAAAAGGAATTTATGATTCTGGTGAGAACATAATATACTTGAGGTCATAAAATTTAAACTGGAGAGGCCCTCACCTATCACAGTTATCAGAAAATATCCTCGCCAAACAAGTTGCTTATACTTATTCATCAAAGACTATGGACAAGGTAACATAATAGGGCCAAAGATGCTAACAATAATTAATCCTTCTACTGACAGTGATAGTACTTGAGAGCCATTTAGAAAAAGCATTTGAAGGAAAAGATTCAAGGCAATGAAAATGAGCATGGGTAACCTCAAGATAGGATGTCTCTCAATAAAAATTAAAAGTTAGGTTGAAAATTTGTGGTGGTACTTTAAGAAACTTTCAGAAATCCATTTAAGAAAAGAACAAAGCTTATGGATCTAAGTGTAGCATTACATCATAAACAATGTCCGTGTTTTATCTGATAGAAAATGTTTATAGATGACAATGTAAGAACTGAATGTAGTGAAAAGAGATTTCCTTATGCGAAGCCATAACAATCTTCATATATTCATACCTGATGAAGACCAAGCCTTCCATAGTTACTGTAGAAGTTCACAATGCATATCTCTGGTGACATCTTCGGAACTTCAGCTTCAACATTAATGTTTTTATATTTTTCTCTCAAAAAGTCATGAGAGGCATGAATCGCTTTATCAACCAGATCACTAAATTCCTGTGGAATATTGGGTGCTTTGGCACCATCTATCAGACGTTCGTCTTGATACAATCTCGACTCAGCGTCCCAATTCATTCCTAAGCACATCATCCGTAGATGCAACTTTGCACCATCTCTAAATCTTGGCCTATAGAATCCTCCTGACCCAATACCAAGATCTCGACATTTTTGAATAATTTTTACCTATAATCACAATAATGTGGCAAAAACTGAGTGTATTTAAATAACCACTATTAATAATGCATCAAATTCACAATGGCATCCAGAAATTACGTAGTGTTACAATTGCTAATCCTAGATATATGGTCTAAAAAAGGCTATATATACCTGAAATGCCATCTATTTACATATTTACACCTCAAGAATCTGAATTTTACAATATACTTTCACAAGTACAACCTTATTTTAAGGTACAGCACAGCATCATCTAACTGATGCCAGAGATTTGTTTGTCTTGAAAACATTTAAAGAGGGGCATTTAATAAGTACAAGGATATATGCAAGGAAACAATTTTTAAATTTCTGAGGGGATAGTAGAAACTCAGTTTGCAGGAATATACATATGTAAATGAATATTTTGCAGCGGTATACATCCAAACATCTCAATTAAAATTTAGAATAGATGACAATTAACCAGCATTTAGGGCATAAATAAGCATAGCGTACAGAATCTTTAACTCCGGGCCTTACAGAAAATGCTTGTCTTTAACAGACCTGATTATGATGGTCTAAGAAGTTCTTCAATAGAACCATCCCTGATCTCAAGTGCATGTTCTGATGGAGACTATTCTTGGGACCTTCGAGTTCTTTGATCATTTCTCGGTTTATCTTTGTTAGGGAATCATTGCTTTCTGTCTTGCATATGTCAAAAGGAAGTTCTTCAGGTTCCACCGAAGCAAATTTCGGGCCACTATTCCTCATCAATTTTGGAGACGCAATCTGTCAAGATCCAACAGAATGTGGAGATCTGCACCTGTGATTAACATTACAAGAAACAAATACCCATCCTCCCAGTAAACTGAACAGTTTGCAATGAAGACGTATATTGATCGATCATGCTAATAACCGATAGATTGTGATACATTACTAAAGAATGTCCGAGATAACTGCATTGCATTTTGATAAGGATGCACAAGATACAAATTAAACTTCGTATACAGGTTTTTCACTAATTACATTTCAAAGGATAATCACCAGCTAAATAGCAGCCAATAAATTGTCTTCTTACTGAAACCATCTCATGCCACCAACAAATCCTTTTTTTTTTTGTTCTTTGTTTTGGCTTTAACATAGCAAAACAATGCCCTAAATTCAGAAAATTAATGAACTGCAATACTGTAGCTTCACTGGATAGCACTCCCGGATCGACGATCATACATATATTTAACAGTTTTCAGCTTTTTATAGACTCATTTCCAATACATGCAATCTCCAGATGTCGGAACCAATTTACATAAAACAGAGTCAAGTTAAAGATTTTCATGTAAGTTGAGGTTACTCATGTAATCTTTTCTCTGAGTCCTAAAATTGTTCAATAAGTCTACAATCCTAGAAAATTACTGATGAAAATGTCCAAGGATCATACTTGATAAGATGAGGGTCCTATAAAAAAAATTCAACGAAATGCCAAAGTAAAATGCTCGTTGCTCCCCATCACGCCCCATCTCACAAATCGAACCTCAAACACTAGGACAAAATGTCACAACGCACCAACATAACCGCCAAATTAAGCCACAGAAACAAGAGCAGTGTGGGAGCACTCACCGATCCGCGACGACGACGACGACGACGAGGAGGGGACCTCCGCGTCGCCGAGTACTGATCTAGGGTTCTCGCGCCCATCGTCGTCGCCTTCGTCCTCGAGGAAGAGGAAATGGGGAGAAGAGAGAGGTTTGGGAGGGGAGAGGAGAAGGGTTTTGAGGTGTAGGAGGAGGAGCCGCGAAGGAGACGAAGAAGCATCGATGAAGAGCGAGCGAGCGAGCGAGCGCTTGGAACGGGGCGAAGACCCCCAAAAGAGAAAGGGCGCGACTCGGGTCGGGTTTATGTAATTTCGCTGTTTGGGCCCGAATCCGACCCGAACCCAACATAACGGGTCCGGGTCGAAGTTACTGTCGGCGGTTTTGGGCGCTCCGTTAACGACTTCCCTAATATTCGGGAAGGTGAATGGACTCTGCGCCGACTTTTCCTTGAGAAGTCGGTACGGTGAGGTGCGTCGTCGCCGACTTTTCAACTTATGTTTGGAAAACCGAGTTAGTTCTATTAAATAGGTGATAGATATATGGAGATACTCGGTAAATTATAGGCCATTTTTTGAATTCGCACTCTCTTAACTTTTATTTACTTTAGTTTAACTAATTTATGGTGAGTTGTGTAAGTTACATACTTTATTAAAACCAAAAGGTTTATTAGGTACTGGTCATTAATTAATCACTAACAAAGAAAAAATTATGAAATTTGACAGAATCAGTAGTTCATGTAACGAAATTTGTGGTTGTGCTAGGATAAAATCGGGCCTCTTTCATTTTGATTTCGGTCGAATCGATTTGTTTTGGGCTCCGATGTTTCGACCCAGGCCAGTCCATAATAATAGTTCGGCCCATCGGCTTGTCGTCGACCTTGTGGATATATAGCAAGGGGTCTATTGGAGCCATTACCAAGTAAGATTCAATTTCTTATTTGATTATGAACTGGTTTATTATTATGATCTAACCTGACATGAACTCGAGAAATAACTTAGGATTTTGCATCCAAATTGGCACTATATCAGGTCCAAAATCTAGCTAGCTTAATCATGAATTCCTAATTACTCCATTACCTGTGCATTTCGAACCTAATCGATAAGTTGCGTCAACTTTAAATCCGCGCAAGGTCACCTAAGTGGCCAATTACACAAATGGATCAAGAAATTGCAAGTGATTATGAAAACTACAATTCTGTTTTGCTATCTAATTAAACAAATTGTATATATATATATATATATACCAATAACTTGAACGATATGAATCTTTATCTTTCTAATTATAATAAAAAATTTGAATTTAGACAATTAACTACAAGAGTCTTCTTTGTATAATTTTCATGATATATACCACATTCCACCTTCATAATGATTTATTTATTAGAAGAAAATTAAATACGGAGTAGTGCACATGTTTTCATATACCATGTTCCTCATATGAAACTAAAGTATACATACTAGATCTTAAATGTTTTTGCATTCTAATAATTAACGACGTCGTAGATTGGACTCCTACCATAATTTGTATATAACTAATTGAATTTATGGGAGAATTTTTGAGCTGTTTTCTAGCAAATCGATCTTTTTAAAGCTGAGTATTTTTTACCTAACTCCGATATACTTTTAATGCAGAGGAGCCAACTAATATTCCTGTAGTTTAATTTGTACTTGATCAAACCAACTCATCTATGCTATTTGTATAGTTCTCATTTTCCTTTTTAGCACTTTATATATTCTTTGTTTTTTTAATTCTATCTTATCCTTTCTTTAGGTAACAAGTAGCCAGACAAGGCAATTGCATAGTAAACAATTTGTTGCTTTGAATGAGGCTTTTCCTTGTCACTCTAGAAGAGGTCAAAACATGGTGTACTTGTATGATTCACATACGTACATACCCATCCAAACATCTTTGTTGTTTGTGTTCACGCTTATCACTCCTCCATTATTTATTCTGTTTATGTTTAATTTATTTGATACATATATATATATTTTTTATCTCCTTGATCAATATAAGTCACGTACAACATGGCAAGCTATGGTCACTCTAATCTATACTTTTATGTGTTTTTGTTGCGACTCGTCCGTCCACGGCCGCATGTGAATGTACTTCCCAAAATCCAAAGTGCCACCTCACGTGATATTTGGTAGTATGTATATCATAAGAATCCTAGAGGAGACTCACATGCGAATATATATAGAGAGAGAGAGAGAGTAGGGCTACTGTGCTATCAGGAGCACAGTAGTCCTTATACTCTTAACTTTCTAACCATCTATCAATTTTAATAGACGGTTAAAATGAGAGAGAAAAGATAGATTGGAAAAAGATTCAAAACTAAAAGAAATTGAGACACCCAATTTCTTCTCAATTTCTCTTTTGTCTCTAATTCTAATCACGCATCAAAATTGATGTATGATTAGAAAGTTAGGAGTACAAGAACTGCTGTGCTCCTAATAGCACAGTAGCCGTGCTCTTTCTCTCTCTCTCTCTCTCTCTCTCTCTCTCTCTATATATATATATATATATATATATATATATGGAGAGAGTCCTGCTATTATATATATTGTTGGTACGTAGCATGAAGATCTTCGTATTACTAAGTTATTTTCGATAATACAACTTTTCTAATTGACGATCGGTTTCGTTAGACATGATTTATACTATTAGAAATATTTAAAAATAAAATTTCATATTTTTTCAATATTATTTGACTAGTGATCAAAATGTCTCGAAATTGACAATTTTAATGGCCGGTGTGATGCTTTTGTGAATTTAACGGTATAAAATAATTCTAATCGGATGAAATTTTTATAGAAATTTTTTTCACTATTTAAAGTAAGATCAGTACATCCGAATCTAAATTCAAGTCTTTGGTTATTATTTTTTATGAGATTTTTGTTTTCATCCATTTATTTTTAGATTACTCGTTTAATAGGTAATGATGTCGAAAAATTATAAAATTTGATTTTCAAACACTTTTAATAGTGTAGATCAAGTTTAATGGAATTGATCATCGATTCAAAAGCTGTATAACCGAAAATAACTTAATTAGCAGTACGGAGGCCTCTGTGCTATATATATATATATATATATACATATATTAGATAGAAACTGCTGGGGACACAATGAATTGCTGTGCATGATCATCTATGTGCAATAATATTGGAAGCAATTAATTTGAAACTATTGTTGGTATATTTAATTTGTCACAAGAAATTCCAACTAGGGTGTACTGTGATTAGCAAAGTCTAAAAAAAATTTTAATGACTTTGTGAATTTTTGAACCAAATTCCATCTAAGTACAACCACAGAGTCATAGCATATATTTGGACTTGTTCTACATATTAATTACAACTTGTAACAGTTAGTATGATTTTTTTTTTTTAATTGCACTCTTGAGTTCAATTCTGTTAGATTTGGTCACGTCCCTTATTCATAGGTTTCTTAAGCATGTATATTTAATTTTCAAGCACCTTTTCAATAGAGGCTTTAGCGAACTTTTAATACCTAGGGCCACATGGCGTCGAGGGACACCTAGTTAATGCTATTTTACACAAAGAAGAGATAGGATTAGTTGTAATGCTTACTTTACGGAATTGAATATATAACTTTGAATGGTCGATGAATTGCATTTCATGAAGATATATTAGTTATCCTCACTATCATTAAATATGTAACTCCCGAGTATATATGCTCCAAAGGTAGGGAATATACGTACATAGGGTAAAATATCTCTTGTGATATATATATGGCAAAACTTTTGAGAGAATAATAAGACATGCACGAAGTTAAAAGGCTTTACGTCCGTACGAGTAATTCTCCTATGAGAACAATTGTGTAGTAGAACAGAGATGGAGTCACGAGAGGCTTGTCAAAAGTACGTGCGGCCAAACATATATGGCAATGCCTGGCAAGCATGGCGACACAACCACACCATAAATATCTCTCTCTCTCTCTCTCTCTCTCTCTCTCTCTCATGCGCGCGCACTCTCTTTATACATTCTTTTAGATTTTATGAAGAGAATTTGTTTAAGTACTTTACTATTTATTTGAACGTCTAGTTGCACTGTATAAACTAATTTAATTTGGATATGACATACTTTGTGTCAGCACAAACTAATTTGGTTTAAGTATTAATTGGTTCAAGTGCTTTACTATTTATCTGAACGTCTAGTTGTATTGCATAAACTAGTTTGGACACGACATCCTCTGTACAGCACATAGACGGAGAATAACATTTTAGAATAATAATAATAATAACAATAACAATAACAATAATATTCTTTAAAGAAGCATTCTTCGCTGGCCTGACATAACAAATTTGATATGTAGTCATATTATCTTATGGCTTGTTATCAAGTTTAATTGTACGCGCGGCAGAAGAGGCTTAATTTCTTGGACAAAGTATTGGTAATAAATTCTAAACAGCTCAAGCTAGGTCTAGCATTAGAGCTGGCTTTTATTGAATTATTTTTATTTTCTAGGTACAAAAATTTATCATAACAACCTGCAAAGGAGTCTCCACTTCTAGAAATGGGTCCTTCAAAATACTGCCTATATGAGTTATATATTGAAATGACAGCGTACATGATATAATAATATTAATCGATTCACACATCATATATACAGTTAAAAATATGTCTATTATAAGTTACCAATACATCATTAATATACCTAAAGGATTTTTATTGAGGACCCAGAGCATTTCCCGTACCTAATAAGGAGAAAGATTCGGAGAGTAAAGATGCTCACAACTAAGCAATGACATTCCCTTTTCAGATGGTGATGGGAACAAGAAGAGAAGGGCACAATGACTTTCTCCAATAAAGCAGGGGATGTGGGGAATTGTATTGTTGCTGCCACATATAGATCGAAGGGGTTCATAAATAAATAAATAAATAAATAAATAAATAAATATATATATATATATATNTATATATATATATATATATATATATATATATATATATATATAGAGTTGAGCTAGAATACTATCGGTAGCAAACGGGCTTCGTTGCTACCTATTTGTTTTCGATGATGGAGCCCCCAAATCGACGATCGGCACCGTTGAAAATGATCTATACCACTTGAAGTATCTAAAAATCAAATTTCATACTTTTTCGATATTGTTTTCTTGTCCATCAAGTGGGCGTAAAAATGAATGGCTGAAAATGAATATCCTCTAAAAAGTGATGATAGAAATTTTGTAATCATTATCGAGAGTATAGATCTTGTTCTAAATAGTTTAAAAAATTTTCTAACCAAAATTCAATTGATTTGGATAGCTTTACACTGTTAAACGAGAAAACCCCTCACATCAACCATTAAAATTACTAATTTTGAAACCCTTTGATCATTAAGTAAATAATGTCGAAAAAATTTAAAATTTAATTTCTAAATACTTCAAGTGATATAGATCATGTTCAACGGTACCGATCGTCGATTTGAAAGCTCCATCATAGAAAACAAATGGGTGGCAACGGCGCCCGTTTGCTACCGATAGCATTCCAGCTCAACTCTCTCTCTCTCTCTATATATATATATATATTTATTTATTTATTTATTTATTTATGAATGATGATGATGATGATGGTGATGATGATGCTGTATGTGATGCCACCAAAGTTCTGATACACATCTTTCCTGTCCCAACCAAAAATACAAAGCATTCTCCCACATGTGAAAGCTGCAACAGTCATATCAAGGGTTGGAGAATCTACCCAGTTAATATTCACCTCCTAGTTATTTGCAACTCACCATGCATGCCATTTTTCTTTTTTATTTCTTTAGAGAGAGAGAGAGAGAGACCATGCCATTTAGGAAAAGAAATTGATATTGTCAGAGCAAAAAGATTCAAAATATGATTAATTAGACACAATATACATACTATTGACAACAGTAGATATTGCTTTAGCAAATCTGCTAAACCCTAATAAGGGGCCTTTCAAGTTCAAAATAGAAAAAGATTACAGTTTAGATCAGATTGCATTAAATGATCTCCTAATTAATATTATTTGCTACTACCTAGGTTACAGTATTTAATGTTATATATTTAGCTTTTTTTTGTACAAGAAAGTTTTACCTGATCAAGACTAAACTAATTAAAACTAGAAAATTGAGATAAGATTCGAGTTCAAGCTCTCCTAATACTATGTAAAATAATTTTTTTTTCAAAAATATTTTAAGTTACTAGTAAATAGTGTTTTAATATACATTTTATACTCAAACAAAAGTAATTTTCACATTAGTTGATGCCAATCTTATTTAATGCATGTATTGAAGGTGCTTGCATGCATTGCTAGGGAAAGGAAATTAATTAACAAGTGGATTAATTCTCTGCCAATAAGAACTCGACAGCTAGCAAATCTCTCGACTGCTGTTATGTCCAATAAGTTGCTGCCAAGTAAACATTATTTAGGAGAGATAGTTCTTTACGAAAATTGGATTTTAATTGTGTTAATTTAATGATAATTAGCCAATAATATATATTATTATTGATTATTGATCCTTCCAAAGTTTGGTAGGAGAATGCATATATATAGTACGTTAGCATGCATTTTGGCGTATCCTCTAGTTTTATGTTTTTAATTATGAAATCAAACTTCGAATGCATGTGATAGTATCCGAATAAATTGGAGGCAAATTGCTATTTAAATGTCGAGTTTATTATTTAATATATCTTATATCAAATGGTATGCAGCTATAGCGTGATAAATATTACCTATATATATATATCGACCGAATTAGGGTAGGACACACACACACACGTACACACACACACACACACACACATATATATATATATGCGTTGCATTTAATGTAGATGTTGAGAATTATTTATGGACTTGACCTGGTATTTTGATTCGAGTGCAAACACTTATTTGCATGGTGTGGGTGACAACTATTTTGTAGTTAAGAATAAATAAATAAATAAATAAAAGACTTAGAACTACACGAATTCAAATTAAGTAATATGATATTTGCATATTCCAAACTTTGAAAAATTAAAAACAGAAAACAATTCAAAAATTCTACTTTCATTGCCTTTAACTATCCTTTTAACTATCCTCTCTAGGTGATTTTTTACCATGAAATCATAATATTTCATGTGTTTGTGCCATTTCAAATCTCTACTGTTAATTTGTGCCAAGTTCAAGTTCGGATGAGGCCTTAGAATATACAATTAAACAATGTGCTCAATGATGTGTAGTAATTAAGAGGGGAAAAAAAGGGTAATTTTTCTTTTTTGCAATTATGGGTATTTGTTGAATTCAGAGATGATGTGGTAGACATGGTCTTTACAATAATTAATTAGGATGAGACAAGTTAATAAACAAGGTAACGCATATAGCACTATGATAGGGAAAGGATATCCAGCTGTACATATGTCAATATGCGCATACATGTGAGGAGGTGGGTGCATAGACTTAGTATGAGGATAGTCCACGTGGCAAGTGATGAATGGTTAAGAGTTAGTAAACACCGCCATAGCAAAAGCCTAATTAAGCCAAAATGAACACTCTCCAAACCCAATATAGTAAAAAAATATAAAAAATATATCGAAACTAATGAGGATCGCAATCATAATTTTATAGTATAAAAAAATAATAAAAATATTTTAAGGTTTTTAAATATTTTATACCATAAAAATGATATATTTAATTAGTTATCACATTAGCAATGGATAATGTGTTGATAATTCCTTATAATTCTTACTAATTATCTAAGCTGTGTAATTTAAGACATATCCTCAACTTAATATTTCGTCAGTGGTCCGAGTACTAACATTTTTTAAATTGAATCTGACACAACAAATTAATGCGGTGCACGAGATCTATTTGTACACCAAGTGCATGGCACAACCACTGCGTGGCACGTGCGTGCGGGTTGTAGTATTGCAGAACAAACCCCCGTGAAGTGGCCTTGGAGCCACTCCAAACGAGGAACCGTAGCCTGGACTTGGTCCACCACGTCAGCTTTTAGACCATCCAGCTACGTACCCTCGGATAATAAGGAATCCACCATTGATCGAATCCTTGTCCTCGATATACTTCCTCTTACTTAAAATTTTCTTTTCTAATTTTAAAAATAGATGATTTGTATACATATGTGTGTATTGATGAGAGCTTTAATTAATTAAATTGCTAGAGATGTGCAGGTGCATGGCCGACGTCGCTGTAAAAAAAATTAATATTTAAGAAACTTTTTTATATTTAACGATGTTTAAAAGCGTTCTAATATAGTCTAATGTTACGTACATTTGAAAGCGTGAATTAAAGTATCGGTAAATGAAGAATCGCCACGTACGTATATATCAACACTTATGCCAATTAAGCGTCAATAAATTAAATACATTCTAATGTTTTAAAGCATTAGGATTTTTCATTATTTTTTTGAAAATCTTAACGCTTTAAAGCGTCGAAAATTTCAAAATAATCATAAAATTTATTGTTTGATAAATTAGTTTAATATAATAGGGGTTTCATACGACGATTCTTTTTGAAGTATTGATATTTGCTATATTATAGAGACGTTTTTTTCCAAACGTTGTTTTTTTTTTTAAAAAAAGAAGGTTTTTATATTGAGATTTTTTTTTATAGTGTGTGGTGGTGCATGACCGCGAAAGAATCTGTACGAAAACCCATGTCGTCCTGTTTCTCTCTCATGAGCCACGTCCAAACAACGAACACTAGCTCCCTCCTTTGATGCCTTCCCTGCTAACAATGGTGCCCCGATCACGAGTAGATTCCCTCTCTCTCTCTCTCTCTCTCTCTCTCTCTCTCTCTCTCTCTCTCTCTCTAGTATCTTAACTTATTGTTGAACATCTACTTAACTGCATAAAAGACCAGAGAAGTAACTGTGACTCCAAAATGATGGTGTTCGGGTACCCTTATATTTGATGGTATATGTGGTGAATCCAAAGTTAGGCCTATTTTGCATGGTGTCCTCGACGCGTTCCACAGACACAATTGCTTTCGTACTTTCGAGCTAGCCCTAAAAGCACTGAAAGCTCAGAAACTGCCGGTCGATAGAAAAATATAGCGACAGCTGTCGTGACTATTTATCTGATCAGTTTTTTGAATAATATGGTATTACGTACGATTGATTCTAATTAACGTACCCAGGTTTTGTCCATTATTTCATTGTCTTTTCAATTGCTGCTGGTAAGTCAATCTTTTCGGTAGTAATGACAACCTTCGTTGAGAAAGCATTCAATAAAATTCTCCGATACTTTCTGAAGCCATCGTCATTTTATAATAATGGAAGAGCAGATCGTTTTTAGGGCATGTTTCGTTCATGATTGAAATAGGAATGCAAAATGAAATTGAATTGCTTTGGAATGAAAAATGTAATGGCGAATCATCCAAAAATGTTTGGTTCATTATTAGAATGGAAATCGGAGCGAAAAGTTAAAATTTTTGAGAGAGGGTTTTGATTAAGAGAGAAAAAAGTGATGAAGAAAAATGAGATATGTGTTGATAAAAGAGGATTTTGAATAGTTTACTTTGGAATGAACCAATCCGGGATTCAAAGCCGTGAATCCCGGATTGGATCATAAATGAATTTGGCCATTCCCATTCCGGAGCGGAATGGAAATCGGAATCCGATTCCTATAAAACAAATGGTGACTATCGAAATCTATGAATTCCATTTCGATTCCATAGTCTAAAATATGTGAACCAAACGTGCCCTTAATGTGCATTTGAAGTTATTTGAAGTTTTAAAAAGAAAAAGACAGTTGTCTGCGCAAGCTAGCATGATTTAGATTGTCGTCGACACTCCCCCTCGCATATGGGTTCGATACTTTTAGATAAATCTAAGATGCGGCCTTGAAGATCTTCTGCTCTGACATTAGTTAAATTATATGAAACAATCGTACTTTTCTAAAAACTTAAGCTAATAAAAAACAGTAGTTTTAATATTTATATTCAATATATACCTACTCCTCACCCCTTGTCCTCTTCAAACTAAAAGAACAGTGGAGTAGAGCTTATTAAAATGGTTCAAATAATTGCATTAATTTATAAGCCCTTGGAACTCACGTGCATGCACGTAGTAAAAATAATCGTAATGAAAGATTCAAAAAAAAAAACACTATATATAATAATAATAATAATAATAATTTATTAAGAATTAAAGTTGTCATCAAACATAGAAGTTACCACAACTAGGCAGCTTTGGGTGCAGTGCTTACATTAAACTAGGAAGATGTGGATAATTTTATGAATGATTTAACTAATTTAATATGTGGTGTGGACAAACGCATGGGTTATTAAACTATGTGGTTATGGTAAACCAGTGTAATGCGGTTTAGAGATATGTTACTAAAATAACCATAACTTTGCTCGTGAACAGTAGAACACATTGCAAATGAGTTTCTAATTCTTAAAAGAATCTTAGGTTAATTTATGGGTTTTCTCGGAATCAACTTTTCAAGAAACTAGCTAGAAATGAACATTATACATAGGGAGTCCAGCTTTGTAGTCCTGCATTATTTTCTAGCTACATAATAAATTGTTTTTTTTCTTTTCAAACTTTTAAATTCTCAAGTTATTATAGTTTATATATATTATTTCAATAATGTTTTGTTTTGTTTTGTTCATTTTTATTTTTTCCTAGCCTATACAAGTCTTGTAACTAGCTATACCACTTTCTCTTTTTTTATTTCTTTTGGTAGATAAAAGGGGATTAAGGTTTCTATAATATATGTCTCTGTTTAGACCTTATGATTCTTCATTGTGACACATATATAGCTAGCTTTATACAATTCATGGTATTAGCATATATAAGCATTTACAAAGGCAATGACAAAATAAACAGATATATTCTAGCTGCCCAAGGGTAGTTTTGTAAAACCACTTTCTGCACATAATCTGAATATTTGAGGAAATTGAGGCAGCTCAATTAATGTGGGTTCCATGAGGACATTAATTATTAATATTTATATGGTCCATGTGTATATATAAGCACTCCCTCCTCTCTTTATTTGAGTAGTAGCCCACATAGAGCTTCTACTAATTGGTAGAGAGAGAGAGAGAGAGAGAGAGAGAGAGAGAGAGAGAGAGAGATGGTCTCTAGGGAGCACAAGAAAGCTGGTCTACATGAGAAGCTACAGTTGCTTCGTTCACTTACTAATTCTCATGCAGTAATTTGCTAAATTTCTCATGCTTTTTTGTGGTCCAGTTCAATGCTCTGGGTTTAACTTTATATATATATATATATAGATCATTTGCTATCTAATTAATTTATTGGTGATGTTCCCTAACTTTTTTGTTTTCAATTTTTTTTTTTTTCTTTCACAAATTTTCTCCATTATAAACATATATGACTTTTCATTTAACTTCAATACATGACTTCTATTTTGATGGTAGGAAACATTGTGATTCTCTGTAAATTCATTAGATAAGGCCTTAGTGTGCTATCGATATTCATGATATAATTTTTTCCACACAATTTCCAGTGAAATCGCATAAAATATTCTACATTGATCACCCAAGACATTATTTTAGTAATTTATTATGATCAAATGGCAGTGTATATACAATGGATACTTAATCTTTGACTGGTTGACAAGTTCTAGAATTTTTATCCCCTTTAATCAGTCCATTCCAACTGATATTAGTGTGACAAAAAGAATCATCCAGCTTTGTATGTCCTCGATTAATTAATATACACATATTAATTAGAGTTAAGCCCATGGCTTTTCTTGAACAATTGTATATTAGTGTGTGTATATATCTCACACATCTAAATTTTTATCTTCATTTGCGACAGCTAAATAAAGCTTCGATCATTCTAGATGCGACAAAGTACATTGAAGAGTTGAAGGAGAAGGTTGTGAAGCTGAATCAAGAGGTCGCATGCGCACAAAACATCGTCATAGAGGATCCCTTGCCTATGGTACATATATATTTGTTTTATTGGGTATTGATCATCTTTTTGTTGAAGTTTTGCTAGCTTAATTATGTTCTCGCACCTTTTGCTTAGATCTAAATCATGATTAATTAAGCAGGTCACAGTTGAAACCCTGGAGAGGGGATTCCTCATCAATGTATTCTCAGATAAGAGCTCCCCAGGATTGCTTGTCTCTATACTAGAGGCTTTTGAAGAGCTCGGACTCGAAGTAATGGAAGCTAGGGCTTCTTGTACCGACACATTTCGCCTAGAAGCAGTTGGAGCAGAAGTAAGCAAAAAATCCACCATCCCTTCATATGTTTGATTCTCTCAATTTATGCGACAATAATAATAGGGCAAAAAATTGCAACCTGGTTAATTATTCCTATATATATATCAACCAATTGATCTTCTCCAAAAAACCAAAGAAGAAGAAGAAGTTAAACAAAACAAAACAACAGTAATTCTACTAAAATTAATTACAAGGGAAAAAGTCATGTCAATTCAATTTGAACAAGCTAAAATGCAACTCTATTTTCTTAATCCTGTCAAATAAAAAAAAAAAACAAAGAAGAAGTTATTTTACTCAAACGAGTTACATTAATACAAACTAAGATATTTCACTAAAAATAAAAGGGGAAAAAATGCAAATATAACAATTAATTTGTAAAGATTATCTAGTCAATAATTAATATATATGCTTAGATTAACTTAAAGTTTACACACGTACATAGAATGCACTGCATTGTTTTTGTTTAGAAAATTAATTTAACCATAGGGTGGATGTACATGTGATTAATTTCTATGCGAATAATGATATATTGTTACAAATATATTTGTGCATGTATTGCAAATATTGCATATATATATTGATATCAATTAATGTTCGATCTCCACGTATCAATTTATAATAATGGCTAAAAAAGATCATACTACTATGGCATATATTTCTGATTCTCGAGTTAATTTATTGTAATTATTATCAACACTATTTTGCATATATGTTAATTATGCTGTACCCTTAATTATCCTCGCTCCTTAATTATCACATATACTTGCTTTGAATATAATTATGCTGTACCCTTAATTTGTTGTAGTGACCAAACATTTCACTTAACTTGTATTTTCATTAAAGTATTTTTTGATTGACTGATAATTAACTACACCATACAAGCAATTGTTGAGAACTTTAAAATTCAACAATTTGCCTCATTCAACCTCGATCACACGATCCGCACTAATATACGTCTACTAAATTATGTAGACACATACCATTCCTCTTAAAATCATGATATATTAAATCTTACTAATCTCAACTTTACTTTATGTTGCAGAACCTAGCTGAAGGGGTCGATGCACACGTCGTGAAGCAAGCGGTGTTGCAGTCGATTAAAAATTGCTCTGGAAATTAAGTTAGTTGTAGTACTAGAATAAATATTTGTTAATTACTAGCGCAAGCTAGTTTTCCCTTCTAATTAGCTTTCGTTTGAGTTACAATTGCAAGATTGAGCTTCATAATGAAGTTAGTGCTTATTATATATGTGTAATTGGCGATGAATTATGACTTAGCCAAACTCGATAAATGCGTGCGGTGGAACAATATATATATATGCATAGAGGAGAGCCAATTAGTATTAGCTAAAATTTACACAATTTTAACTTATTCTTATAGGAACTAGATGTGGATATATTCCAGATCCTGTGGTCCTAAGATCCAATTAATGCTCTAACACAAATCAATTGACTATGTACAACAACAACTGTAATGATCGATGGCGAGCTCATAAAAAATAAAAATCCACCACATTTTAAAGGTTTATATATATATGCACACACACCATGAGTATACAATAACAATCGCCGACACGCATGAGCCAACCTTAAGATTTTTCTGCAAATTGATTAAGCTTATATATGTTGTAACTTGGATTTCGAATTAACTCGACTGTGCTGGGTCTCAAAAGTTGAAACTCGCTACTATAAACTTTGGGTCGGGCTTGGATTTTCGAATTCTTTGATGCTAACGAAGAAGACCCATAGATTAGGTTAATTTTCATGAATCAACCTGTCACAATCCTGCTCCTAAAAGCAACATTGATCTGTGTCAAGTTTAGTTTTGCCATTTACAAAATAACTACATCAAACTTGATTAGTTTTACTTGATAGATTTGATTTGATTCAATAACAAACTTCGGTCCATTAATATTAGTGTCTCTTTTCCTGAACACTAAAACTTTTTCTGAACACTAAAACTCTAATCGAGCATAGACTTATAAATTAATGGTCCAAAGTGATAATTTTTGGAAAAAACGTGCAAATACGTATGCTTGATTGAACTTTTAGTTTTGACAATTGCGCCTCTTATTTGCTTTATCAAATAGAGCGTGAACAATTTTTGATCACATATCTCGCACATAATTTTTATTATTTCAAAACGTACACAAAAATAACCTATTATTAATTATTGAGGAATAGAATTAATCTGTCTTTAAATTTTTTTTATGTGCTATCAAAACAAAATAGATTTATTTGTGTTCTAAAAGTTTCATAAGATTATATACAATACAAGCGATTAAACGGGAAAAATCTTAAATAGTCAAATTATCAAAATAAAAAGTTTAGGCTCCTATTTGGCATGTTAACGGGTCGGATCCAAATCTCAAACAACTCCCAAGTCGCAACGCGCTTTCCAAATTCGAAGTCCAAATCTCGGCTCGGCTGCTTGGAGCCGTTAGCGGAGCCGACTCGCGCGGCTCGAGTGTCGCACGAACGAAACGTCCG
Organism: Ananas comosus; assembly: GCF_001540865.1. Classification (NCBI taxonomy): domain Eukaryota; kingdom Viridiplantae; phylum Streptophyta; class Magnoliopsida; order Poales; family Bromeliaceae; genus Ananas; species Ananas comosus. Next base: position 13,566,983 of record NC_033624.1, on the reverse strand, counting down.
CATGCGGGTTATCCGCACCGTGGGATCGAATCACACCGCGGTATCTCCCGCCACTTCTCCTTACTCCTCCTTCTAGAAGCTTCCATTCCAGGTTCCTTCGCACTTCCCCCTCCCCCGCTATTATTATTACCATTATGCCATCCACAAGCAAGACGCTTAAGCGGAAGCCCCTCTCCGACCTCACCAACGCCAACGCCAACGCCAACGCCAACGCCGCCGCTCCTCCCAAGACCTCGGCGTCGCGTTCCTCTTCCTCGGCTAATCACGATGGGGTTTTGGCAAAATCGAGCGCCATTTTCGGACCCCGCATCCCCGGAAACCCTAGGGTGAGGGAAATCCCCAAATCCGCTGATGGAGCGGAAGAGATCGGCGTAGATCCCGGTAAGATCGCTTGATTCGCCCTTATTCTTTGAATTATTGGTGTCCTGGAGCTTCGAATGGTCTGTTGATTTGGAAATTGTGGTATGAGATGTAGGGTTTAGCGGATTTGATGATGCGTGATGTGCAATGGAATCATACAGCTTGACTTTGCATAATTAGATGGATAATATAATGTTTTCCACATTGATGAGCGGCTATTCATGATCGGTGGATTCCGATTTGTCTTCTTTATATAATATGAATTGTTCAGTTGTATTACCTACTCAGTATATTTTGCAATTACATTTAATTATTGGTTCTGATCCAATTTTACCCATCTGTTGACAATTTGAGAACGTTAGTTTATACAAGCAAATGTGTTGTTATGCGTTCTGATCCCATATCTGCTTTTGCGGTAGAAGTTCCTGAAATTCATTTCAATCTAGTAAGATATTAATTTGCAGCATTGAGTACCTTAATTGGTATTCTATGATGGCGCAGTGCTTAGAACATAGATATCAAGCTATAACACTTGTTCCGAGATGCCTTTCACAAAATCAGAGACATCTAAATATTCATGGCGCTGAAGGTACTGAAAAACCCTAGCGATATCTAATACTAACTTAGGATCCAATTCTAGCATTTTATATTTGGAGTGGCTATAATTTCCTATCGAAAGTTCCCTTATAATAAGACCTGAGAGTGAGTAGGCCAAAAGGTATAGGTTGCGAGTGTATCTCTGCAGAGAACTAACAAGCTTTGATGTTTAATTCTACTTGTGCTTTTCCTGAGAACTGCAGGATATTTGGTGTTTCGACAGTTAAACATATTGCGATTATGTTATACCTGAATGTTAGTTGTTGTAATGGATTCCAGAGGGAAAAGAGGTTCAGGGCAAAGCTCTTGTAGACTCTGTGGCACTTGGATACTCAGAAGAAAGGATCAAAAATTTTGGGTAGGTGCATTATCACATAATGAGATGCCTTTTCTGCTTTCATCACCTGTATAATCAGTTTGCTCCTCTTCAATGATTAATTTAGGTAAACCAAAAGTCAAACAACAGCAGAAACTTCACAAAGATTTACTCGTATAGGGCATGGGCTATTATGGCAGATTTTCAAAAAAAAAAAAAAAGTGAAAGGATAAAAATTGATGATTTTGCATTATCTCAGTAAACATTAAAAAGGCCTTTATTTTCTCTCTTTTACTTCTTTTTTACCGTTAGCAGTGGGAAGAGCTTTGGTTTCCTGTTCAACTATATAGTTCCTCGCCTTTTTTGTGATTCGGGTTGTGCAAAGAACCCCTGCAGGCCTGAATCAAGATTGGACTCATTTATAACGGGGTTGTATACACAGAGGAATGGAAAAAATAGCGGAAAATCGAACAATTATACAATATCTACCTTAATAGCGAAATATTGAACAATCATACAATATCTACCTTATGTAACACGTTGGGATTATTTAGCTACCATGTTCACTAAGGCAATAACTAGTCAAAATAATAATATTGTAACACAACCTCCTCCTTTTCTGTCTCATTGTCTTTTCGTTTTTAAATCTTAATTGCTAGCTGTGCTATTGTTTTACTGGATGAGAAAAGCTTTGCCGGTGAGCTCTGTTTAGCAAATTTACTTTCATGCAATGATCTTACCGTGCATTGCTTTCACGCAGGAGAAAATTGAAGGAGCGTAGGGATTTTTTTCCTTGCACTATTTCGGTTAGCCAGAAGACTAAAAGGGTATGTTCTTCCTTGTAGATTAACTCCTCTTTGTCTTCAAGTGCCAATATTCGACTGACAAGAAATAGTTATATGTGCTCTATGCATATCAAAATCTATGTTCTCGTATCGTTTGTTGTCAAATGAATAGTGCCTTATTGCATAAGAGTACGGCTATTAGTTTTCCACTTTTTCTTTGGGGAGACGATATTTAGAAGACACCATAATTTGTAAAGCCAAGAACATAGATATGTAGTTTCTGTTGATCTACGACACAACCATTGGGTCGAATGGTAATTACCCATATATGTAGTGCCTATTTGGCATGCTTCTTTTTTCTTAACTAGTAAAACTGAGTTAATTGAGAGCTAAAAGGTCTTCCGGAAGCTGTTGAAGATTTTGGCTTGACGCAGAAGCAGTAGTTCCAGGCTTACAGTTGAACTTTGTTTTGAAGAAATTGTTGGAGGATTAAGGAAATCTCTATGCTAGAAAAAATCTAGTTCTTTTATCTATCGGATTTCATCTATTATCTCTGAATCACTAGTTTTCTTTTCGCAATTCTCTTGCAAGTATTCTCTTGTCTTCCTCTGTTCCTTGCGATCTTTCTCTGATATATTTCACTTCCTACTGATCTTTTCTTTCTTTTTTGGGGATGTTCAAAACATCACAGAAATACCATCACAAGAGACGGCCAGATGATCTTAGAGGATCCGTACTGTCTAATGATTTTATTGAGAAGCAGAGAGCGTATTTTGCGGAAGTTGACGCGTTTCAACTGCCCGAGGAAGAAGTCTCAGAGGGCGATCTTGAGTAGCTAAGTGGTAACCAATACCTTCATGTTCTTTATATAGGTGTGAACACAGATCACTAACCCGCAATTTGTAGAGTAGCATACACTATACAAGCTAAAAAGGTAACCAAATATTTTGACTAAAGAAGATCTGAAATTTTAAATATAGTAAAGATAACTACTAAATAAATTTGCTTGCTATAAGCCTATAACTACTAAATACATGTACTTTCTAGTGTTGAAAGAGAATTATAGACTTGCATCAACAAAAAGCTTCGAAAGCAATACACCTGCATTTCAGTCTTCTAGTAGGACATATTTGTTACTCTTCTCATAAATAATTCCACTTTGCACAGTATCTCTATGATAACAATGAAAATGTTTCAGAACCTACTGTAGCTGGCGTTTAAATGATTTTGATTTCATGTTTTAGTTACTGTGTAATTAATGCATAGTTACACAGATTTATTCTACAATTGAAACACCTGTCATGTACTGAATCCTACTATTATTTTCACACGAATTCTATCGTTCTCTGATGAGTAATTGCCGACTCTTTTAAGTATCTCCAACAAGAAGACAAAATCTCAGGTAGTTGGTACTCTCTCTTTTTTTTTTTTTTTCCCAACTAAAGGGGCAAATAAAAATAGTAGAACAATTGATTAGATAGCAAAGACACAGCTAAGCACATCGTAAGAACATTAGGGGACCATAAAAACATTAAAAATAAAAAAGGCATTAAACCCTAAACCCCAGATGATCCATAGGAGAATCAAAACCCCTCCCCTCTTTTAAATGGGCACATGTCTCTTCAAGAGCTGCTTCCCGGCGACGGCGATCCCGGCGACCAAGCCGCCGATTGCCCCGGCCACGGCGGCGGAGCGCGGCCCCGCCGCCGCCCTGTAGATGGCCCCGGTCGCGAGACCCGCCGCAGCCGTGGCCGCCACCCCGTCCTCCCCCGTGGCGGCGGCGATCGCGCTCTCGGCCGCGGCGAAGATGAGCCCCATCGCCCCCGCGGCGTTCCCCGCCCTGCGGCCCGCGAGGCCCGACGCGTTGAGCACGCGGTTGAGCCGGAGCTTGCGCGAGTCTCCCGGCTCGGCGGCGCGGAGGCCCGCGGCTGCGCCGCGGGCGCCGCCGAGGGCGGCGCCGGAGAGGTAGGCGGCGCCGGCGTAGAAGCTGAGGTTGTGGCCCCAGGAGCGGCGGCGGAGGCGGGCCTCCTCGTCGAAGAGGAACTCCGGGGCGGTGGGTAGGTCGTAGACGAGGCGGTGGATGGGGATGGGGGTGGCGGGGCCGTGGGCGTGGGGGTTGTGGAGGGACTCGTAGGGGTTGTAGATGCGGTGGATCCTACGGTTCTCGTTGTCGTCCGAGGACGAGGAAGGAGAGTAGAAATTCGACATGGGGGATTTAGGGAGCTTGGGGGAGAAGAAGGGGAGGTGTTTAGGGTTTAGGGTTTTGGGGAGAAGCTGTTGACTAGGCTCTAATAATAATAATAATAATAATAATAATAATAATGTTAAATAAAAGGCTATAGGTTTTGATAATAAGGTTGGTAATTTGTGAGTTTTTGTTTAAATTTCTACAAAAATGAAAATTTCTTTTCTTAAAGAGAAAAAGGGGAAAGTTTCCCTTTTTCTTGTTTCTTGGAAACCACTTGAACACAAAATGCACTATATTAGTTCTCATACATTTTTTTTTAAGGCTAAATTATACTTTTATTAATTCTCAACAAATTATAACTTACTATAATTTTTGACTCGAATTTTGTAATTGTTACAATTAAATCTTGTCAATCAATTTAATTGAGTAAATTTTGATGTATAACATTTTTTTTTCTTTATCATGTAATTTATTTTGTATTATTATATTATTTTTAAATTAGCAATATATTAATATTTAGCCAGTTAAATTAGTTTGTAAATTTTGATTGTAAAACTCAAAAAACCTAAGTGAAAAATTATAATAAATTAAATTTTGAGCATTAAAATATCACGCATCTTATATTTTGGAGATCAAAAGGATAAATTTAGCCTTTAGCGTTTTCCATATTATTATGTTATAATATGTGAATATACTTGTCTAATCCTGATTCCTGAAAGAAATCTGTACCCTTTAAGCCAATTTTACATAATATATGTTTTTTTTTTTTTCTGAATAATTTTATTTTATTTTATTTTTATGCATTTAATCCTTTCTACTGGAACTTTTTGCCTTGTTTCACGGCATTGGATCCTTTAGAACCGTAGCTACAGCTCTAACTCCTGGCCCTGTCATGGTGTCCATGAACCACATCACATTTTCTGATTCGAATCAGGTTTTGGTGAATAGAACTATACCAATATCTAGCTTAAAATATTACTGCAAGCTTTATCTCTCCAAAAAAAAATAATAATAAATAAAAAATAAAATAAACCCAACAAAACTAGTCATTTTGCAAGTAGGGGGCCATGTCCAACAAAGAATGCAGCAGTACCAGAAATACTTTAACACTCTGTAATCACTCTTTCACCATCCAAAACATCTTCACAAATCTTCAATAACACTGCTTGCACCACCCACATTTCTCTTACTCAACAAACAACATTTATTAGCTACATGTAATTAATACTTCCTTAAAACCTATCGACCAAGTAATCAACCAACCACCTGACTAATTTTATCCATCTAATCTCCGTTCACCACCCGGCAATTCTCGCGAACTTCTCCGTCGGTCCCCGTCAACGGGCTCAGATTCCCCATCTTCACCATCGCCGCGCCGAAATCCGCCCAGAACTTGTCCGAATTCTCGCTGTAGAGCTTCACCAAGCTATCCGCATCACTCCCGTCCCCTTGAAACAGCTGCTGATCCGTGTGCAGCAGCCCTTTTCTTTGCGTAAGTCCGGTAAAATACTCGGTGTCGACTTTCGCGGGCGTTTCGTCGAGCGAGTGGGGGACGTCGTCGTCGCCCGTGCGCGGGCACTGGGCCTGGAGGGCGGCGGCGAAGTCGGGGTCGATGGTGGATGTTTCGTTGTAGATTCGGTCGCGGAAGGTGGTGCAGCGGGCGACCCCGAGGGTGTGGGCGCCCGAGAGGACCACAAGGTCCTGGAGGGTGAGGTTGTTGGACTGGAATTTGGAGATGAGGGCCGGGAGGTCGAGGAGGGGGTTAGGGATCGCAGCGTTCGCCGCATCCACGCTCGCCGTCATCGCGTCCTGGCGGCCCAGCAGCACGTCGTACGGCATCCCACCGAGCTACGGAGGTGCATGCAAACACAGAGTGTGCTTGTTAACTATAATAGACCAAAACGCCGGTTTCTACAATCTTAAGTTTTTAGAGATAAACTGTTATTTTGTACTTTTTGTTAGCAGCGCTTTTTTTTAGTTGTTAGTTAAGCATATGTATAAATTGGATTAAAACACTCGTAGTTAGTTAAGACAAAGATACTATGATAGAAACTGCAGTTTTGGGAAAAATATGTAATTTTCAGTTCATAAGTAAATTGTGAGCTTCGGGTACTGAAGATTTACCGCGACGATCGAATCCCTGGCGGCGACCGCCAAGATGTCGGCACAAGAGACCACATTTCCGAAGCACACGATGTTAACTGCGGTCTTAATCTGATCGATCATGTCGAACCCTCTCAGCGAGTTGTTATTCGGCTTAGCCATTTTCTCTCCCTTCATCGTCGGAGTGTCATCCAGTAAAACCGACGCATCGCAACCCTAAACAACACGTGTACACATATCAACAAAAAAAAAAATTACAAATGTTAGGTTCATTATTTTTTTGACTCAAAATCAAAATAATTGAAAGTTAAGAGTGTGTCAATACACACAAAAAAAAAAAAAATGTAGTCATACATTGACGAAACAATCGTGGAAGTGCAACCGGACCAACGACGCGCCTATCCTCGGTTCAATCCCGACAGCCGCATCGACAAGCAGTTTGATCGTGGGCAGCGCCTGCGGACAGACGTGATCGTAGTGGTCGAGGGTGAGCTGCCCGGAGGTCGGCGCGGCAAAGGCGACGACGGCCGCGGCAACAAAGAATGTGAAGAGTGTTTGAGTGGTTGCCATTGTATGAGAGCAGGGAAATTCAATTTCAGTGAAGTGTTTGGTTTGGAGAGCAGGGGCTTTGAGTAGCAGTGTTTATATAGCCATGAAATTGTAAGTTAACAACTGAGGTGTTTTGAGGATACATACCAACCTATAATAATTTAGTGAACCTAATGTTGGTGTTGTATAAATTGCAAAAGAAGACATGGTTATGCGTGTTGGCCTTGTTATTAATGGATTGGTTTCTTCTCATCTTAGAAATGCAACCAACAAAAAAAAAAAGAAATATTTGAACAAACATTGTGGTGAGGAAATAGAAGCTTCCCTTTTCTAAAAAAAATTGGTCGGTGTAATGCACGAAGGATCCGACGTGAATGTTCAGGTTCTTCTTCTTCTTTTTTTTTTTTGAGAGAGAGAAAATATAAGAAAAGCAAAGAAAATTAAGTGAAAATAAGTTACACTACTATATTTTTTTATTATCGTAAAAAAATAATTATTTATTGCTTCGGTGATAATTAAAATGATTAACATTTTTTTTTTTCCAAAAGTGTTCAAAAGGACCCGGGCCTTTAGAATTGGGCCTACTCTGTAATTAATGGGCCTAATTATATGGATGTGTTATCTATTTACCTGTATCTTTTAGGGTAAACTTCAAATACCATCCACCCTGTGGTTTCGCACTTTTTTACTTTAGTATCTTGTGGTTTAAATAATATCAATTTAATATTTTGTGATTTTACTTTTCTCTTTTCATTAGCTCATCCGTTAACATTTTATTAAATTATATAGAAAAAACTTCATATATCCCACTTAGGTTTATCGAATATTCACTTTAGCACTTTTTAGTTTTAACTCTATCACTGATTTAATAAAAAAATTAGTAGAGTGATAATAAAAAGAGAAAAATAAAACCACGGAGTACTAAATTGATACACTTTAAACCACAGGGTACTAAAGTGAAGAAGTGCGAAATCACAGAGGTGGTATTTGAAGTTTTTTCTATAACTTATAATTGTCAATGAAATATGATACACCTATTGCACAACGTGAATTGCTCGTTTGCTAGCTTTTCTCTAGCGCATGCGCATACTTATTAGAGTTTATCATGGCTAAAACTAGAAGCAGAAATGAGGCCAAACTAACGAATTAATCAGGTCCGTCGAATGGGCTTGCGTAATATATATATTCTGATGTTTAACCCGCGTGCATATCATTTTGGAATCAAGCTAGGTTGGATATATGTATGTAAAAATATATCAGTTTTGAATGAATAATTATTCCAAGTATACTACTTATCTTACTTATCAACTCACTTAGTTTTTTAAAAAAAGTCTACGATAGAAATACTCCCATATTCATGTACAACCAAAAAATAATTTATAATTTGTATAACTCTCACTGTATACAGTCAAACAAAATAGACATACAGATGTAGTCCATTTATCATGCATGGGCGTGATTTTGACCAAAATAACTTGGTCACGGTGACATTGCGTGCATATATATATATATATATATATATATATATATATATATAGAGTTGAGTTAGAATACTATCGGTAGCAATCGGGCTCCGTTGTCACCCATTTATTTTTGATGATGGAGCCTCCAAATCGATGATCGGTATCGTTGAATATGATCTATATCACTTGAAGTATTTAGAAATCAAATTTCATGCTTTTCCGATATTGTCCTCTTGTCCATTAAGTTGGCATAAAAATGAACGGCTGAAAATGAATATCCCCTAAAAAGTGATAATACGAATTTTGTAATCAAGATCGGGAGTATAGATCTTATTCTAAATAGTTTAAAGAATTTTCTAACCAAAATTCAATTGATTTGGATAGCTTTACACAGTTAAAGGAGAAAACACCTCATATCTACCATTAAAATTGCAAAATTTGAAACTCTTTGATCATTAGGTCAATGATATCGAAAAGATTTGAAATTTGATTTCTAAATACTTCAAGTGGTATAGATCATGTTCAACGGTGCCGATCGTCGATTTAAAGGCTCCATCATCGAAAACAAATGGGTGGCAACGGAGCTACGTCAACGCTTTTTTACTTATGTTAAAAATCTAAGTTGGACGGTTCAATATCTTTTATTTAGATACTATATATATAGTCCAACAATTATATTCTTATAAGTACGATCGATTTTGTACTCATAAGTTATTTTCGATGATAAAATTTCTAAATCGATAATTTATATTATTAAATATGATTTAGAATATTTGAAACTTCTAGAAATTAAGTTTTATAAATTTTGAACATTATTTACTTTACGATCAAAAGATCTAAAAGTTGATAGTGTAAAAGGATCGAAAGCGGTTGAANTTATTTACTTTACGATCAAAAGATCTAAAAGTTGATAGTGTAAAAGGATCGAAAGCGGTTGAATTTTTGATAGAAAATTATATGCACTATATATCTATACGAAGAACAATAACTTCGATAATAAATTAAAAAATTCGATCCTTTATTTTTAAGAGGTAGTTCGATTTTGATTATTCATTTTATGTCCAATTGATGGACTTTATTATAATTTTAAAAAATTATGAAATTAGTTTTCTAAAAATTTTAAATGCTCTGGATCATATTTAACGGTATTAATCGTCTATTTAGAAACTCCATCATCATTAAAATTAAATTACTTATGAATACAAATATCTCTATATTCCTAAAAATATGACAATCCTATTCTCTCTCTATATAAATATAGATATATGTCGATATAGATAGAAGAAACGGTTGTCCAAGAGCTAATAAAATAAGGCGTAGACCAACCTGACTTTTATGTAATAACATATATATTAGGTTAACCTAAGACTATAATATAATGGGTTTTTCGAAGGGATATGTTGTGGATTTAAACACTGCTGGGTCTCGTTGGGGGTCCGGATCTAATTAATTAATGTTACGTTAATTGCGTGCTTTAATCAAGGGTTAAGCCATATATGAGCTGGAGCTACCAAATCCATCTTTATTATTTTTTTTTTTGATAAATTAAGATGCTTTTGCTTTTCGTTTGGAAAACTCAAAAACTCGGACAAGTCATCAACACGCAGTAAATGGAGGCATGCACTGTCGATGCATATATGGGGGTTGGCAACAAATATATTTTTTAAAAACTTAATCAATCAGCGGATTTGATTAATTTATTAATCGGTGTCAAAAGCATCTCCATGGTCTCAACCTATTAATGTATAGTAGCTATATATTTGAGTAATGCTATACCCACTTACACTTTTAACACTGTTTTAGTTTTACTAAAAGGAGATACGGAGTATTTAAATTACGGGAGCAGTTATATACTTTAGCGTATGCAAAGAGCTGTAAAAATTGTACAACTCAAAAATTTCCTAACACTCCGTTTGGCTCGGGTATAAAGGGGGGAATAAGGGGGATATCCCCCCCTTTATACCCAAACAGAAAAAAAAAATGGTGGGAACAAGTGTTCCCACCCATAACGGGTTGTACCAGGTACAACCCGTTATGGGTGGGAACACTTGTTCCCACCCGGGGTTGGAACAAGCTTGTTCCCAAGCTTGTTCCAACCCACTTGAGTAGAGAGAGAGAGAGAGAGAGAGAGAGAGAGAGAGAGAGATTTTTAAAATTTATAATTTTATAATTATAATTAATAAATTACAATTTTAAATTTTAAATTTGATATTTTAAAATTTTAAATTTTAAATTTGATATTTTTAAGTTTTCAAATTTTAAATTTTATTAAAGTTTAAATTTTAAATTATAAGTTTAAAATTCAATTATAGGGATAATATTATTATATTCTATTTATAACTACCAACTATTCCTCTTATTTCCAAAATTTTTATCCAAACACAATTTTTCTAGTTCCAGCTTATACTCACAATTTCATCCAAACAAAAAAATACCCTTATTCCTACAAAAACTCATACTTGTACCTATCCCCGGTATAACTAGTTCCTACTAATTTCCGATCCAAACTAGTTCCTACTAATTAGATGGCAATTAACAAAAAAAAGATTATAGAGAAATCAACAGGATTCAGGGAGCCCTTTAATCTATCTATGCCTTTTAATTCAATTAGCTAACCGTAGTCATGTTGCTTTGTTTTATTTAAGCTACATGGATCCAAAAATCAAATTAACTTATTAGTAACAATCTAACTTTACATATAAATTAAGGGATGTATATTAAACATGTTCCTAGCTAGTTGCATTAATTCTTTGGGTTTAAAAGATATTATCAATGATCAATAACATGTTTGATATGGAGATTTTCTTGTGTGACCAGAAGTTGGGCATTTGATTTTTGTTCATTGAAAAATTTTGATATACATAAATTGACATAATATATAGCATATTTCGCAGGTAAGATGATTTATATTATTTCGAAAATTGACTTAAAAGCTGAATATGATATTGATTCTAAACATTTAGTGATGCTATTCATCAATTAAATACTAAATATTTTTTGTATAAACCAAACGAAAATACCAATTAAAATGTTTATGCATCTAATTAAGTATAGGACCTAAAGAAATAAATATTAGTCACATTACCAAGGAATATGCCTTTCGTATTTTTTGTTTTAGACTGTCCCTAGAGCAAGTGGCAAAAGGTTTGGTGGTTGGTATCCGAGACCCAAGTTCGAATTATAGTTGATTCACATTTTCAGCTAAGTTTATTTCTAAATGAAATAAACAAAGCGGGTAACATGCTACCTATCTCTCAAAAAAATATTAACACAATAATTAAAATACCAATGCTTAAATATTTTTCCTTGAAATTAACAACTTAAGTGTTACATTTGTCTTATTAGGTGCCTCACACAATCCCTCACAAACACGACCTCAAATCAAACAAAAGCATGCACGTACGTACGTGTAGTACATGAAAATGAAATTAACAAACCCAAGCTAAGAACATGCATGCATGCACGAACACGTAGACCATAAAATAAACCATGCACCACAAATCAAAACCCTCATCAATTAATTCACCTTCCTACAGTTCACCCTAATCTCCCCCTTCTTCCCAGTGAGAGGCTTCATGCTCCCCATCTTCAGCATTGACGCTGCGAAAGCTTGCCAAAAGGCCACCGGGTTATCGGCGTAAAACCTCACGAGCCCATCACTCCCACTCCCGTCACCTTTGTACAGCTGCTGGTCCGAGTGGAGAAGCCCTTTCTTCTGCAAAAGCCCGTCGTAGTAGAACGTGTCGAACGTCGTTGGGGATCCGTCTAATCCTGCGAGGTTGTCATCGCCTCCGTTTAGGGGGCATCGAGATTTGAGGGACTCCGCGAGGGAGGAATCGAGGGTGGCGGTTTCGTTGTAGAGGCGGCTGCGGAAGGAGGTGCACCGGGCGAAGCCGAGGGTGTGGCCGCCGGAGAGGGCGGCGAGGTCCTGCATGGAGAGGCCATGGGACTGGAAGTTGGAGAGGAGGCCGGTGAAGTTGAGCGTCGGGGCAGGGATGCTCCGGTTGGCCGCGCGCTGGCTTGCCGTCAGCGAGTCGCGGCGACCAAGCTCCACATTGTAGGAAGGGCCTCCCAACTGCATGCATGTGTAGGGGTAGCAGTTAGAGAAGTTTTAGTATTTTGTAGAGGTTGCATGTTAGTTAGTAATTAAGAGTATGTATATAGTGACAAAATATATATGACTATACAAATTATGTTCCTTTACTAAAATAGTTTATACACTACTAACTAAAACCGCAGCTAATAATGAAATGTTGGAGAAAAATGTTTGCTTTGAAACCACCACTCATTTCACTAAATGAAAACACACAATGTTCACCTTCTAATTAAGACCTATGTATTTCATTATCTAGTAAAGAAAACTACATATAACAAAACTTTATTTTAATCCTAGATATTAATGCAATGAGAAATGTATGCTAAGTTTGTTAAGACATAAATAAGAATTAACATTCGACCTGAATTAAATAAAAGGATATCCTAACTAGCTACAATTGTATATATAGGCTAATTAAGTAAGAAGAAAACTCACGGCCACAACAGAGTCGCGAGCCGCCACCGCCAAGATATCGGCGCACGAAACTACATTACCATTGCAAGCAGAGTTAACAGCTTCTTTAATTTTATCTACTACATCAAACCCCCTAATAGAGTTCTTGTTTGGAGCTGCATTTTTCTCCCCAGTGAAGGTCGGTGTATCATCCAATAAAACAGAACCATCACAACCCTGGAAAATGCAAAACCATGAACTTAAATATCAGTACCAAACAAATTAAAAATAATAATAATAGCTTAACATTTTCATGAAAAACTTAGTTATGGTTAGGACTATTTACGTTAACGAAGCAATCGTGGAAATGGAGTCGGAGTAGCGACGCGCCCATGCGTGGTTCTTGCTCGATGGCTTGCTCGACGATCATCTTAATGGCAGGAAGAGCTTTAGGGCACACCTCATCATAGAAGCAAGGGTCAAGTTGCCCCCTTACACTCGTAAAGGTACCTACAAGTAGCGTAACACATACAAAGAGAGAACCAAATGTAGCCGTAGCCATTAAGATAGTATAGCTAAATAGTATTTAGCACACAAGTTGTGTACAAATAAGGTAAATGAAGAGGGTATATATAGATGATTAATTGATTCTCTCTTTAATTAGTTAGTCACTTTATTGTATAGCATTATTTTTAATCAATATATAGTGTGGGATATTATATTAATGATCTCAAAGTTGACTTGGGGAAACACGACGCATGGGCAAACGATTAGGTGGGGGGAATCTGGAGACAACTATATAAAATTAAGTTCATCTCTTGCTCAGAGTACAATTATATTAATTTAGCATGGTTCATTAATATACAACTCATCATTAGTAATCAAAAAAACAAGAAGGGCCCCTCATATATAATTAGTCATGGACTTGTGCGCTGGACTGATGTTGGAGTGTGGTCTACCCATACCAATAATTAGTAGCAACTAATGCGCTAATTTATTTTTTGCGTTCTAATATAATTTGTTGGTTTATTTTTAATGTGTACAGTGAGACTTGTTTTATTTGAATAATGCATTCCTTGATATTTTTTTTTTTAATTGTGATTGGTTGTTCATTGGGTGTATAAAAAATGTTCCATGATTATTTAAATTGTAATAGCTTTTTCATTGGGTCTAATTAGTTCATGAGCTTTCAATTTGAGATTAGTTTCACAGTGTTCATCTTTACCAAATATTTTTAGCCAAAAAAAAAAAAAATCTACTGATAAGTAGAGAAGATACTTATTTTGATTGGGTTCACCTAATCAAGTATTAAATCTCGCACATGGTGATAGTGATAATGTCTTCAATCTCCTTATTAAGAAATCGAACTTCTTTTGAGAGGAAATGCGTTGACCTTTCAAGATGCTCTTATAATAAATAAATAAATAAATAGATGTGAAAATAATGGTTAATTTATCAACAATTAATTATGAAGTATACTGTAAAGTTTCCTCGATTGTTCTATTGAATATAAATATTGAAAATACCATTTTCTAATAGTTTAAACTTTTACAGAATTAATGTTTATTGTGGTATTAGAGCAAGAGATCCAAAGTTCAAATTCGGTTAGACTCCTAATGTTATTCAATTTTCTCTAATTTAATTCTAGTTTATGCCTTGGGTCTAACAAAAGGTCTTGAGCCTAGAGGTGAGGAAAAGTTCTTTCTTTGAGAGAGAAAAGATAGCGAGTTACATGCTTCATTCATTAAAAAAAGTTTATTTAGCAATAGGCCTGAGACAAAAAGGCCTTAGAAAAGACATAAATATGAAAAAAAATAATTAAGAAAGGATCAAGGGAAGAGATCGGAAACAAATGTTAACAAGATTTGCGCATGAATTAAGTACTCTTTCGATGTTGGAATGCACCAAAAATGGGTCGTTACCTTTCTTTTGAAAAGTATATCCTCGAGCATCCTTCTCTTGGGCATCCACCAGTGTGTTTCATAATTTATGAACCCCTTTCACTAGGTGAACTATGCGCGGTTCAACCTGTAGGCCAACGAACATGAATGTGATGAAAATACAACACAAGAATAAGTGGTTCATTGTCTCCCGCTCACATAGATCGAACACACGTTTGGTCAATCGTCCAACTCTTCTTTTGCACATTAATTGCCAGCTGTTAGAACTCTTCTCGATCATCAACACCAATCATACAAAAATTTTCACTTTGTTCGGGATTCTCAATTTCCAGATCCTAGTTCGTGAGTCCAAATCTTCATCCACCATCATTAAAGAAGTAATAAAGAGACTTAACCAAGAATTTTTCGTTGATCAACCGTCGCCACTTGATCTCATTGAGTGATCTATATATTTACCCGTACCTGATTGATAAGTCATGCTTGAGCTTCTGTATGTACGTTTCGTACTGCTATGTCGAACCTGCGAATTCTCGGAGAATAAGGTTCCACCTCCGCCCTTCGTTGGAGAGGCAATCCCTAATTGAAATCTTCTTCTTTAAGATATAACTATTGGAAACACCCTTCTTTAGTAGCTTAAGCTATTAAAGAATAAGCGGCTTCATATAACTTTAGCATGGTTAATTCCGATGAGGCCACCGTAGAAGATTCACGACGGTGGTAGAAACAACAGCAAACATCATTATGGTGAAGCCAAGAAAAGGAAAGGTGGAGGACGAGGAAGATGAAATGGCGTCAACATTGTGCCCAATCGGGCCGGGTAAACCACCATAGCCACATTTAGCCTGAAGTACCAACTTTAATTACTTGGACCCATGAACCCAACCGATCGAACCAGGAAACTCTCCGCAGCCACAGAATAGATAGCTTGATCGAATGCTTGAACCCACTTCCGCGGGCCCCATAGGCGTGACCCAGCACACATAAAAGTAGATCCTCCTCTCTCACAATAAAGTATATATTGAAAATATTATTTTCAGTTAGTTTCGAACAGTTATTTTACATAATATAAGAAAATTACTACTGAATTCAATTTTCACAGACCTCTAGTTTTGTCGAACTCAAGTTCATATATATCTTAAGCTTTATAGTGTAAAAGGTTGGTTTACACCTACGTAGTGCACTACAACTTTCCAGCTCTCCATTTTATTTTCTGTTATTCATAAAATAGTCCAAGTTTATATATATTTTGGATAATTTAATTGCCCCCTAACTTTTACACCAACTCTGCTTGATCTCCTCAAGCTTCTACATTGAACATGTGGCGTTCTGAAATTTTAGAAGATTTTGTTTCAATTCTTGTCCTTTCATAATGTTACACTCTGAAGCATCAAGCATTGATACATACATCCATGCACCACATGTTATTGACCCTCAATTTCGTTAATTTCATTTTCAACCTCTATCATCTATATATTGATTTGTGTATTATCCCTAGTTATGGCGTACACCATTGAATTGGAAGCGTTTGATAGATTGAAAACCGATAGATATATAATGCCCAAACGCAAGGATATGCATCAAATGGAATCAATAATTTTTCCTCTAAAATAAGCGTAAGAATTGCACATCTAGCAGTTTGAGATTGAGATATCAAATGCGCAACCTGAAAACTTTGAGGACTAAAATGAATCTTCTTGATCACTAAAATATAAGGAACTAGTGTGCAACTTTTCCTTATTTTGCTTTTTTAACTCTGGAAAAGAAAAAGAAGTTGCAATTGAAGAAGGGGCTCCTTTCTTATGCTGCATGGCCCTCAGGGAAGGAGGGGAAACTAAATGACTCGATCTCCTTGGTTTTGTTACTATCTAGACAATGGACTAGTGGAGTGCCCTACTATAACTTTCATATTTTAATTGAGCAATGCTAGCTCCCACGCATCATAAGATCTCAGCCTTTAAATTTTTTAAAATGGACCGTGGTGATGTCTTTTATTCAAGAGGGTGACCAGCTTTTGTTGCCTTAGATACTGGTCACCCTCCTACCGAGAGAAAAGTATTTCCTCATATGTAAAGTTAGTATCAAGGGCTTTTTTGTAAATTTCTATTTTCATCCCCAATTTTCCATAGTAAAGTTAGTATCAAGGGCTTTTTTGTAAATTTTTATTCTCATCCCCAATTTTCCATAATACTCCTTTAGTAAATATAGAACATCTCATTACATTTTTGAAAATTTTCTATCCACAGCATCATCTTCCTCGATCGGAACCCACTGTTTTTTTTCTATTTTTCTTTTTTTTGTAGAGAGAAACCAATGTCCATTTTGCTTAATAGAAACGTTTAGTTTAAATAGTTAACAAAATTTATTTTTTAACTATAAATTAAATCTAAATTTAAAATTTAATTTTAATCATTATTTTTGAACTTTAATGTTGTTTTTACAATCGAATGAACAATTTGAATTTAATTTTAAAAATAGAAGTATTTTATTTAAATAAATAATAAAAGTTGGGTTTATAAGTACAGCATAATTTATAATTTAAACTAAGTTAATATATTTGAACTTTCATTTTATTTTAATATCAAATTAACAATTTGAATTGAAATGCACTATTCATTTAAACATAATTTTTTTCTTTCTGAAAACTAAAATTAAAATTAAAATTGAATTTAATGTATACAATTATAAAGTTTAAGCAAAACTTGAATATTAAATTCAATTTTATGAAGGTTTATTACTTATCAAATTAGCTACTGCCTACTTTGGTAAGTAACAAAATTAAATAATTAAGAAACAAATATTTGTTTGGGGTTAATAAAATTTGGTAATTAGATAGTATTTATTTTCCAATATTATTCTTATTATTGATCTTGAATGGTAACCTGTTGAGTAGGTTACTATTATGTAAAAGTCAATATCATCCTTAAAATACGAATGGCTGGATTTAATTGAGCCGGTGCATGTACGTATTGAAGCATTTCTCATTGTATTTTCTCAAAAAAAAAAGCATTTCTCATTGTAATTACATTGATTTTTTCCAAGTCATGATAAATAGCAAGATGATCTATCTATAAATCTTCCTGAATGTGAAAATCACTTTGGAGACAAGTACAAGCTAGGGCATCTAGCTAGCTAACTGTATGATCGAGGTAGGGAATATTAGAAACAAATTCTACGCACATAATATATAGAAAGGTTTCTGCAATATTGGCGTGTTAATTAATTTGCATGTTTCAAGTTTCAACATGCGTTGTTTTACTTTGTTATCCCGATGCGCTATTTATAATTAGAAACTCGGGGTGTACCGCAGACCATTGTCCATTTAGGTGGAAAAAACAAAATGGAAAATGAACAAATTTTTAAGATAACAATTCACTATATTATTTCAAAAGTTTTAGAAATCATATATATATATATATATATAGAGAGAGAGAGAGAGAGAGAGAGAGAGGAAAGCTCAATTACTATAGGTAGCAAACGAGTTTCATTACCACCAATTTGTTTTTAATGATCGAGCATCCAAATCAAGAATCGACATAGTTGAACATGATTTATGTCACTTAGAGTATCTAGAAATCAAATTTATATTTTTTTTGATATTGTTCTCTTGTACATCAAGTGGAAATAAAAATAAACGACTGAAAATAAATATTCTTTAAAATGTGATGATAGGAGTTTTATAATTAAGATCAAGAGTATAGATTTTTAGTTTAAAAAATTTTCTAACCAAAATTTAATTGATTTAGATATCTTTACACCAAGAAAAATCTCATATCGACCATTAAAATTATAAATTTTGAAACTTTTTGATTATTAGGCCAATAATATTGAAAAAATTTCGAGATTTGATTTCTTAATAATTCAAGTGGTATAGATTATATTCAACGGTGCTGATCATCGATTTGGAGGCTCCATCATAAAAAATAAATGAATGACAACGGAGCTAATTTATTACTAATAGATATATATATATCTCTCTCTCTCTCTCTCTCTCTCTCTCTCTCTCTCTCTCCTCTCTATATATATATTATATATATATAATATATATATATAGAGTTGAGTTAGAATACTCTCGATAGTAAACGGAGCGTTTTACTATCGAGTTGTTTTCGATGATAGAGCTTCCAAATTGACGATCGGCCTCCGTTAAATATGATCTAAACCATTTAAACTACCTAGAAATCAAATCACGCACTTTCGATATTGTTCTTTATCCATCTAGTGAACAGAAAATGAATGTTGGAAAATGAATATTCTTTAAAAAATGATGATAGGAGTCTTATAATCAAGATCAAAGTATAGATCTTGTTTTTAAATAGTTTAAAGATTTTCTAAACAAAAATTCAATGATTTGGATATCTTTACACCGTTAAACGAGAAAAACATCTCTTATCCACCATTAAAATTACAAATTTTGAAACCCTTTGATCATTAGGCAAATGATGTCGAAAAGATTTGAAATTTGATTTCTAAACACTTTAAGTGGTATAGATCATGTTCAACGGAGCCGATCGTCAATTTGGAAGCTCTATCATCGAAAACAACTCGATAGTAAAATGTTCCGTTTACTATCGAGAGTATTCTAGCTCAACTATATATATATATATAGTTGAGCTAGAATACTCTCAAAAGCACCAATGAGATAGTGCTTTTGAGTTTTTAAACATTAGATAGAGAAATGTAAGATTGATGATGGTGGTAGGAGGAATAGTGTTTGATTCAAAGACTATTAGTAATAAAGAAGTAGATTTAGGAGCTAGAAACCTGAAAGTACCAATGAGGTGATATATATATATGTATACTATAATGATAGTTTAATTATACTTGGATATTAAAATTGATGAGTTTCATTAATTGTGTCGCGAGCAAAGTGAGCACACCACCATTTATCCACTCTCCACTCAAAATTTAACCACCAATAAGAAGGGTAGTATGTAACAAAATAGTTCACCAACTCATTTATTAGTGCGGTGTGTGATGGAGGCCACTCAGGAGAGAGAGAGAGAGAGAGAGAGAGAGAGTTGGACGAGCAAATCTCGACCACACGTTTGGTGTAGAGGAGGAGGAGCACAATGATGAACGATGATGGCGGGGGGGCAGGATTTACACTGTTCGGAGTGCCAGATTTGGAAGGTGGAAATCTTTTCGAATTTCGATCATCTGCGTTGACGTTCACGCGCGGGCCACCAGTTTTTCCACTCCAGTGGGGTTGGGAGATGTGGCTACCAACTTTATCACAAGATACGTATCCAAAAAGAGGATACATATATATATATAGAAATATGCTCCTATGCTTTTAAAAATATCAAGTCATTTAAAAGTATCAAGTCATTGGTGCTTATAAATTTTCGATCTTTAAATTAAGAGATGTGCGGTTAGAATGATGTGGGCCCCCTAAGATTTAGTGGGTGGTTGGTTGAATAGTATAATCTAACGGGTAAAAATAATCAAATGAAGAGATCTAACGGTAAAAAATTTACAAGCACGAAGTGCTTTGTATTTTTACAAGCACCGTAGCCGGACTCCATATATATATATATATATATAATTTTCATGCCAGTGTGTCATCACATAGATATTGTGCCTACAGCACGCATCGGTATGGCACATACCGGAACCATGCCAGCAAGCACTCAGCACGACCCTCTGCCTCACCACTTTAATCCTTAAACAGCATTGTCCATTTCTTAATTCTTTTTCTCCTATGTGAAGCTTCCTTTCTCAATTTACTGTTCAGTTAGTATGGATATGAAAAGAATTCTTGTTATGCCCCGATATGAGACGCAACCCCCGATGATGAATCTTCGCTGAGCAGAGATGGTATCAATGAAGATCCGAGAGCCGATTCCTTCTAACTCAACTATGGATCTTCTCCTTTCCTATTGTTGAGGTAGTACTATGGTAGTACTATAGGAAATCCATTGAAAGGGAAAGAGAAAAAAAGGGAGAGAGAATCTGAGGAAGAAGATAAGAGAAGTTAGAAAGGGAACTGCAATTGTATTCATTTTGCTATTTCTATTACAACTGTTGCTTTGTAGGGTTCTTGAGAGACTAAAGTGTGATTTCTTATACAAAGGAGNCCGTGCTTCCGATAGCATAGTAGCCTCACTCTATATATATATATATATATATATATTACAAGGATAATTTGTGTTGTTAGCAATTTAAGATTTTTAAGTGAAAAACGTAGAGAAATTATCTTGAGTTAGTGATCTATTTGGAGTAGGTTATTTAATATTTTAAAACTTTAATTTTACTAATTAATTTTTTTCAATTTGTTTTATTTGAGCTGCTTAATAAAATTTTGACTTTAAATCTAAGTTGCTAATTATTATTTTAATGAATTTCTAGTGGTGAAAATTATATAAAGTATACCGGCTAAACTTGGAAAGATAAATAAAGTATTCAGATTTTAAAGTGAATATACTGTTGACCAATTCAAATCAAACAAATTGAAAGATTTGTTAGTAAAATTAAAATTTTGAAAGTTTGAATAGTCAACTCAAAATGGTTCATGATGTAGGAGTTAGACTGTTATATTGTCGATAGAAAGTTGTTTTCAATGATATAGCTTCCAAATTGACGATTGGTTCTGTTGTATTTGAGCTATACTATTGAAAGTATTTAGAAACTAAATTTCATAATTTTTCGACATTATTTAGCTAGCGATCAAAAGGTCTCAAGATTTATAATTTTAATGGTCGATGTGATGTGTTTGTGAATTTAACGGTGTAAAGCAATTCAAATCTAATAAAATTTTTACAAATTTTTTTTAGTATTTAGAATAAGATTAGTACTTCTGATCTTAAATTCAAATATTTTATCATTATGTTTTATGATATTTTTATTTTCAGCTGTTCATTTTTAAACTATTCGTTTGATAGGTAAATAATATCGAAAAATCATGAAATTTAGTTTCAAATACTTTTAATAGCATAGATCAAGTCTAACGGAGCCAAACGTTGATTTGAAAGCCGTATCATTAAAAACAATTTGATAGTACGAAAGCCTCTATACTATTGATAATATAGCAGTTGGACTCAATTTATAATATATTATTGTTTGGGTGTTGATATTTTGGGATAGTTAAGGAAATGACTCAAAAAATATCAGAATTACTCAAATTACAAATGCTCTCAAAATTTAAAGGTTTAAATTGGAGCTCATCTCAAAAGTTGCTAATATTCTCTTTAATGAACTGTGCGGAAATTAATTATCCCGTGTCTTTGAATCAAACAAGAAAAAAGTAACATTAATTTAGTTTGCGTCCCTTCAGTTTAACTTATTTTTTACTTTGATTATTCTATAGTTTCACTTTTACATCACCTAAGAATTTATTGGTAAAAAGGATTATATCAGCTAAGAATTTATAAGTAAAAAGAATAATAAAGTAATATTTCTTCTAAGACAACCAGAGGAAGATAGATAACAAATCATAGAACAATAAAGTGTTTTTTTTTTTTTTAAGGAAGGATAGCATGCTATCCGTTTTATTCATTAGAAATATGAACTAAGCGACAGGAGTGAGACAACATAGGTCTCGGAATGGACGACACAGGATTACAGTTATGCGAATTTGCTAAAAGAAAATGCTCTCAAAAGTTCATCAATTGTTTAATTTTGTAGACTCCTAAAAGAGAGTCCGACTGAATATTCCTAAAATCATACAGTTTCTGACCTCCTACATGACAGGTAAGCTTAGTACTCATAGACTGTGATCTAAAACAGTAAAGTGTTATTTTGTACCGTCACGTGGTTTGTTAAAAAAATATCATTTTGGTATACTAGTTGATTGAAGATAGATACTTTATAGAGTAAAACAAAATAAAATCGTATGATAGTTAAGTGCATATTCACAAGAAAGGCAAAATGGGCCCTAAAGTGTTCCAATTGACTCTAGATCACTTTGCCCAGGCAAAACATTTCCAAAAGAATGGTAATAGTACAATCCATGAGGAAGTAGTATAGTGCCTTTATTAGTGGACCATATATACGGGCCAATAAAGAGTCAAATATGCATAATAGGTCACTACTAAGATTTACAAAAAATAGTCTTTATTATTGCAGAATTTAATTTTTAACAATAATTGGGTACAGATTATTTATTTGTGATAATAAAGCTTATTAAATATGTTCTTACTCAAAACACCAAAAATTTTAAAAAAATTGTTTCTTGAAAACAACCAATTAATTAACCTTAAAAATCATAATTCTAAACAAGAGTGTATGTTAATATAATGTGCTCTTGTGTTACAATTTTATTATTATATATAGGTTTAAATGGAATTAAAATAATTATAAATGTAGGAAGATAATTAAAAAAAGAGAGAAAAGAAAAGGATGGTTTTTGTAATTTTGCTAAAATAATAAGATATATTTTATTTATGGGATTGAATAAGCCATCTTAGATTCCGTGACAATTTATATATCTATAATATGTCCAATCCAAAGTTCCAAACTATATCATTTTACTTGACTATACAACCATTGCCTTATCATCTTGAGACTAGTTAAGGCCCTGCGATGCGGAAAGCTATTATTACAGTAAATTATTATCATTAATATATATATATATATATATATATATATATATATATATATATATATATATATATATATATATATATATATATAGTTCAGCTACTATATTTTTATGAGTACAACCTTTTTTATATTCATAAATTTTTGAATTAATTTTAAGATTAATTCCGAATTTGAATTCAAAATTTTAAATTTTTATTTTTAGGACTTAAGTAAAAAATAAAGTTTAATATCGTTAACTCTAAAACCTCTTTTAATAGTGCCATTTTATTATAATGAAATCAAGAGATTCGAAAATTTAATTGCAAAAAAAAAAAATTGAGAACCAGAGAGAAGTGGGTCCCACAGAAGAAAAGCAAAAAAAAAAAAAAAAAAACTAAATCAAGTATTGGTGAAATCCTGTTACGACAACCGCACAAACGGAAACGAAATGACGAACACAAAAAACAATCAAACCACAANCCTGTTACGACAACCGCACAAACGGAAACGAAATGACGAACACAAAAAACAATCAAACCACAAGCAGAAAATAAAGAGGCACAGATTTACGTGGAAAATTCTTTGCAGGGAAAAACCACGGGCGATGGAGGAGAGAACTTCACTATGGAACGAAAAAGGGAATACAATGTTCTTCAGGTTACAACCAACCACGATCACACGCCTCTAGGGCAAAAACGAAAAGGAAAACTCATAACGGGCTCGGGCCAGTCGGTCCGAGCCCTCCGCTACCCACCACAGACATTCATTTTTCCTCCATAATTTTCTTGTCCAAATTGGTCGCACCGCGAAGCTGTCGGCGAGTCGTAAACCCGAACTTAAATCGATAGTAGATTTCGAGTCACATCTAACAAATCCCTTATACCATTTTTGTTTTCCCAATTCATAACTATAATAAATATAATATAACTATATATAGATATCTATTACATAATATGAATCCTCAATACTTTTGCCACGTGGCACCCCCTCCCTCACCCTTCTACTCCCATTCCCTTCTTTCCCACTANTTTCTTATAAGGTCCTCGGTTGGTAGTTCTGACTGCGAAGGGAGTTAAGGAGAGTCTTTTCTTCATAGAAGTATCGTACTGTGTCGAATATCTTATTAGTTTTGTAAAAGATTACTAGAAGTTTTATAGATAAATAAGATCGTATTTCTATCTATCTCTTTCCTTTGTCTTGTTATTTATTTTTATTTTTGTGGTTAATGAAACGGTTTATCTAAAAACTTTATCTGTTGTAATTGAAAGTTAATTGAGTTTTATCTGACGTTTGGGTCTTTTGTTTTCATGTTTAAAAGAACGTGTTTAATGTCGTGTTTTCTCGAAGCTTTGGATAAGACTCAATGAAACTCAAAACTTATGAGTTGAAACTTATATTTTTAGTTCTATCAAATGGTAATATAGCAATCTTTGACTTACTTAGACTTTAAATGTACCAAGGCATTAATAGATATACTTCTTTTATTTTTATATTCGAATATGAAATACAAAGAAGTCCATTTTTTTTTATTTAGAAAATTATTTTAGGATAGAAGGAGAATAAGGTTGTTTTTTCAAGTTTGTTTTATGGTTTTTTTTTGAAAGACTTTTTAGTATTAGCTCTTTTGATTTAATCTCTTTATATCTTTAAAAACTAGTTTAGTACCAGCTCGAACTCCGCCCACTCTGAGAGCAGCTGCGGCGCGCTGTGCGCGAACCGAGATTTCAGCTTGGACAGCCGTATCACGGGTGTGAACCACCTCTGCTGCTAGTTATTTTTGAGTTAAAATCTTCAGAATTTTTCTTTGGGTTTTATGATTGATTAACATCTGTTATTTTCGTAATTTCCTAGTAAATAACTTTCATCCGTAAATTAAATTAATATATCCGTATTTTTACTTTCTTTTATTTACGGAGTTTATCCATCACCTCCCTACATTGCCATTCCCATTTTTACTTCCCTTTATTTACAGAGTTTATACATCACCTCCTAACAATTAAAATTAATTTTTTAGTCATTTAAATAAATAATATCCATCACCTCCCTACATTGCCATTCCTCTTTTTACTTCCTTTTATTTACGGGGTTTATCCATTACTTCCTAACAATTAAAATTAATTTTTTAATTTTTTTAATAAATAAATAACCTCCACTGTTAATCGTTATCACCCTTTCTTCCCTTACCCCAGATTATTATTTTCTCTTGATGGTCTACTTCTCATGTTATTGCCCTATTCTTTTTGTAGCATCAAAATATTTGCTTCGTTTTTTCTAATTTCCCATTCGATTGGTAGTATTTCCTTCTATTTCATTTGTTTAAGGAATAGAACAGTAGGCTGTGAAGTATGCACAACAAAATATTAATTTGAATTGCTTTCTTCTTCTTTTTTTTCTTTTTTTTTTTTAATGTTTGATTTGATATGGCGACGTAAATCGATTCAAACCTGCAGAGATTGACGATATGGAACGTTCCATGGACAGTCCGAGTCGATCCGGTAAACTGCTAGGAAGGTTCCTTTGATTTTTCCTCCTCAGCAGCGCAGTTCAATTATATCTAAAGGAGAAGTGATTTTTTTTTCAAAATTTTGCTGTGGCCTCTCCTATTGTCTTTGCTTTTATTGCCTGTCACTCAAGTTTTTGTGTTGGCTATAACTCACTGCATATAACTATTACTTTTGTTGATATTTTACTCTTTCTAAAATTTTACTACAATGCTTTCCATTGTGAACTAATATTTTAATACTGGTATACTATAATTTTATTTACTTATGTTCATATTTTATTATTTATAAATTTTTTACTTTAGCAGTAACTACCCGCCGCATCGCGCGGGTACCTACACTAGTATAGATTTACTACCACAATTTTGTGACGTGGCCAATTTATAAGCTTCTATTCATCCTGTTATTGTTGTTATTGTTGGTTAAAAATCCAAAATCTTCAAATGTCATTTAATTTTGTAATCATTCTCATTTATTGTCTTTTATTATATTCATTAATAGGATGGATTAAATTAAATTTATTCCTTCTTTAAGCCACATTAAGAAATGAATTAAGTGGAATGTTGGAAACGTTGGGTTTCTAACGTTCTATTCTCTCTCCATTATATATTCATTGGATTGCACTGTTCCTCCGTGATGAACATTGCTGAAAGGGAGCCAATGAAAAAAAAAAGAAGAGAAACTTTATTTAATTTCTAATTTAATTTTTATTTTGTTTGATTTTTTTATCATTAGGTGTTGAAAAAGTATTCATCAACTTCTTTCACGTTCGTACTCGTAGGAGGAGGAATTTCGGTTGTATCTTGAGACGGTGTTTCCGGTCAATCCCGCACGAAGGACGGAAATAGGCCTTAAAGCAGTGCCTCACACGCTTCCGGATCAATTGTTTGATATTCTTCTTCCGCAATTTTTTTTTGGGATTTAGCGATTATCTGTAAGTTGATTTACTTAATTTTCATCACAAATTAGTTAAATTTTAATCACAATTAAATTTTTTTGTGCGGCATTTCTCCAACAGTTATGCGTGCCATACTAAGTTGAATATTTGTGTAATATTTTTTGCCTTGAAATGTAGAACAATACTCCTATACACCAAACAAATTTTAATCCTTAATTTTTTAAAAATGGACGGTAGTGGTGCATCTTTAATAAAGAGGTGACCGGCACTTGTTATCATCGGTACCAGTCATCCCCCTTACTAAGGGCAAAAACTTTCTCATTACATGGAATTGCACTGAGGGTATTTTCGTAAATTCCAATCCTCATAACATACCATCTTTGTAAGTCCAGAATATTCCATCTTTCTTGGTTCTTATCCTTTAATATTCCATCTTTGTATAATTACCTTTTCTAAATTAGATTTTCTTTACTAATGTATTATATTCAAATTCAAAATATAAAATGATGCATTATTGAAAGGATTTAGCTTATTCGTTATTCTCCAGCCTGACTTGAATAAGAACTTGAAAGTTTAGCCAGTTTTAAATTTATTTATACAATTTGAGTATTAAATAAAAATTTAAATTTGTCGCAAATTTAAATTTTTGTTGCATCCAAAATAATATTCAAATATAAAATATTGCAAATAACAAGTTATATTATGCAATCTCTTAGTAATAGAATATGAAATATTGTCCCCAAGTAAATGTTTAAAAAATTTTGAATTTGACCTTGCGATCAATAGTTTTAACTAATTAAGTTCATTACCTCAATTAAAAGAAATTAAGCTTTTATTATCTTCACAAGTTCCAGTATAAATTACACATTTTTCTTCTCAATTATGAAAAACATAATAATTTGGTTGACTAACTTTAGTAAATTATAATTTCAAACTAAATCTTTTAGATTATTGCATAGAGTCCAACGGTCCATCAACTATAACACAATCACATCACAATTGTATCATCAACACATTACTAATCTGTCAATTAAATTGGATTGTAAGACCTGAATGTAATAAACTACAAAGTTCGAGACAAAAATCTTAATAAATTAAATTGGGTGATCAAATTAAAGCTAAAATTCAATTAGAAAGAATGTAATTTATCGATATTCAAATTTATAATTTAAGGTTAATTTTCATCGATAGAAACTTTTAGTTTAAATAGTTAATAAAATTTACTTTTCAACTATAATATAAATTAAATCTAAATTTTAATTTTAATTTTGATAAATATTTTTGAACTTTAATGATGTTTTCACTATCGAACAAACAATTTAAATTTAATTTAAAAAATAGAAATGTTTTATTTAAATAAATAATAAAAGTTAGCTTTAATTATACATACAATACAACCTAAAATTTAAAGTAGGTTAACATATTTAAACTTCCATGGTAATTTAATATTAAATTAACAATTTGAATTGACATGTACGTACTATTCAGTTAAATATAATTTTTTTCTTCTGAAATTTAAATTTAAATTTAAATTTGAATTTACTATATACAATTATAAAATTTAAGCTCAAATTAAATTTTAAATTCAATCTATGAAGATTTGTTACTTATCAAATTAGCCATATCTAATTTGGTAAGTAACAAAATTAAAGAAGAAAATAAATATTTGTTGAATGTTATCTAATTTGGTGATTGGCTAATATTTACTTTCCAATATTGCTTTTACTATTGATTTTGGTTGGTAACCCAATGTGCAGGTTACTACTTTATAAAAGTCAATCTTGGATTTTTCTTAGTAGATGGTTTAAATTTAATATGACTCTAGATGTGATCTACTATTGAAGCATAGGTCTATTTTAAGGGTATCTTGGTTTTTGTAAAATATTTTGGTCTACAAAACTAGTTTTATCCAACTAAAAATACTGTGACTTTTTCAAATGTCTACAACAATAGTTGGATTTCAAATTACGACCAAATTGTAAATTTAAATTCAAAACAACATTTAAAACTTAATTATAAATCAAATTCAATTTTTTAAATATAAAACACAAATTTAATATTTATAGGATGCTGACAAATTTGATATATACTACTAATTCTTTTTTCAATATTGTCATATTAACTAATTCAAATCAGTAACCTATTCAACATGTTACTTCATATAAAATCCAATTATACTCTTTACTAATTTAGAATTAGATTTTAATATTTATGGTGTATTGAAGCATTCCTCTAATTAAAATCATCATGATTGTA
This sequence comes from Ananas comosus, assembly GCF_001540865.1. Taxonomy (NCBI): domain Eukaryota; kingdom Viridiplantae; phylum Streptophyta; class Magnoliopsida; order Poales; family Bromeliaceae; genus Ananas; species Ananas comosus. The sequence continues at coordinate 13,538,057 of NC_033624.1, read as the reverse complement.
GTTTGAAGTTTTTACTACATCATCGACTTTCTATCATAAATGGCAAAGATCTTGATGATCAGTAACCGAGGTCTCTAGTTAATTAGTTCCACGTGGTCTAGCTTTTTCATATTTCTAACTAAATTTATTTTAAAAAGATTAAGCAAAGTAGACGGTATGAAAACAGCCACGCTCTTTTTTGTTTTTTTGCTCATCCCCTCACAATGTGGACAGTCAAACTAGTCGACTGAATGTAAAAGTCATCTAAGTTGTATGAATGTATGTGTGTTGCTCATCCGCAGCTTGTTTAAGTGGCACGTTACAAAGGGGGCCTACTGTGTACAGTGGAAGCTGGCACCCATATCTCTCCCTTAGTCCTATATATCTCTTTCTCCATCAAAGAAACCTTTGACAAAAGAACTCCTCCTAGCTCCCATTTTCTCTCATCACTTGCTCAAAATTCGAACTATATATATTATCCACTCTTTCTTTAATTCATATACATGTAGCTCACGGAGACCTTCAATTTGCGCAGTTGCTCTCATGGAGACCAAAGGTTATACGCAAGATGGCTCCGTCGATCTCCGCGGCCGCCCGGTCCTTGCCTCTCGGACCGGGAGATGGAGAGCTTGTGCATATTTAGTAGGTTAGTTTTAGCTAGCTTAGTTTCTCACCAATTCGATAAATTCTTCTTATGAAATAAAGTTAATTACAAAAGCTTTCTTAATTATATACTCTCAAGTGACAAATTGAGTTCACTCTCTAGGATCATGTGCATATATAACTAGCCTAAATATAGGATCCCTCTCTTATGTGCAAATTCAGTAAACAATACTTAAGTAAGTGAACTAATGAATTTATTTGTGTACCAAACTCAAAATAGCTCCTTTTGTTACATATTTTGTCATGGATCCATATAATGTTCTTGTATGTTTTCTTGGAGGGTTGAAGAGATCAAATTGGAAGTTACGTGTAAAGGTTTTAATTGTGCTATATATTTAATTAAGCTTGGCTTTTGATTTGGAATTTGATTAATTTTGGGAATTTGATTCGTGCAAGCAGGCTATGAAGCGTTTGAAAGAATGGCTTTCTATGGAGTGGCCTCAAATCTTGTGGTCTACTTGACAACACAGTTGCACGAGGAGACGGTCTCGTCGGTAAGGAATGTTAGCAACTGGTCCGGCTCAGTTTGGATCACTCCGATCATCGGAGCATACATCGCCGACACCTACTTGGGCCGGTTTTGGACCTTCACCATCTCTTCGCTCATCTATGTCTTGGTAAGTATATGTACTATTGCAATAGTACTTCATTTGCTACTACCGGTGGTCCCCAGCGTAAATGGCAAGATTTTTAATAGTTGGTATCCGAAATTTTAAGTTCGAAATCTAGTTGCTTAATATTTTCAGCTAAGCTCATTTCTTATAAAAAAAAAAAATGAACGAAACGGCACCAATTCATTTGCTACTATAGTATCTAGCAAGTTGACTTACCTACTTATAGATTGCGACGAATTTTCCTTTTGATTCAAATGAAACTGATTCGCGGACAACAAAAATAAAAGCATGACTTTGTGCACCAAAAATTTACAAACTAATTTAAGTTGCCCCCTTGCCAAATGCAGGAAAGTGTTGGGATCAAAAAAAATTTGAAATTTAAAATTCAAATTGAGTTAGAAACACCTACTGCGGGGCCGGTTCGTTCGCGGCAGACAGAAAGTAGATGAGGTTTAGGGTCCAGTGTGGTTTACAGTTTGTAATATTCCGAGAATCCTTCATATTTTTCATTGAAAATATTCAAATTATCAGCATTTAATTTTGGTTGAGTAATTGTAAAAAATGTTAGTGAAGTAATAAAATTATAATAGATTTCTAGATAACATAAATACTAGACTATTATAGGTTAGAAAATTTTCTTATTTTCATACTTAATGAAAATTATTAGTTCTCAACAATCTTCCGACCTAATTGGCTTGGTAAGTTAATAACAATTTTTTTATTCTAAATGTAAAATATATAATATTTTCGGGAGTAGAGCTACTATGCTATCGAAACTATAAAGTGGTTGATGCTTCCGATTTTTTAGCGCTTAGATCAACCCCATTGATCATTTCTAATCATTGGATTAATATTATTAACCAATAGGGATCACTCAATCCTAGCTAGGGGGCTAAAAATCGGAAGCACCAACTATTTTATACTTCCGATAGCATAGTAACTCTATACATATTTTCGGAGTATTACAAATATATAATATGTAATTATGGTATCTCTCAAATAAACTTTTACTTATCCTTGTAATCATGATTGTTACCCAAAAAATGTAATCATTAATTGTTGCTTTCTTTTCGTTGTCATAAAAGCAAACTACATGTGAAGTTAACTTAGTCATCCATTATTCTGAAATATAAACATAACCTAGTAATGCAAAAGGTTGTTTTGCGGAATATTCTTCTTTTTTTCCAAAAAGTGGAAAGATCAAATTGAGATAAGAAACGTGACACATGATTTTTGATTGGTTTTTTGTACTATATCGATGATTGGATTATATAGCGGATGGTTTTGTCAATGTTCACGAAAGATTCATGCAATTTATTTTGATTTTTATTCTACACCAGAGGACAAACCGCCGCCCTAAAGTGTTTGTTCCGTTTCAAACAAACTTTATTAGCTTATATTCAACGTGATCGATGGCGATTAATTACATGATAAGGACCGCGCGAGTAATGATGTGGTGAATTAGTATTTCTATGTTATATTAAAATTAAATTATACTTATCTAAGCTACAAATATGCTAAAACGCATAAATACTAATTCACCTCCTACAATAATTGGGGAAACTTTTGAGACACGCCAAAGATGCTAACTCTGACTGTAGCTTACCCATGAGAAAAACAGAAAATAGATATTACGTAATAGATAGTGGGCCTCATTAGCTTTTAATTTGTTTGCAAATGAAGTGGAAAAGATCAGGTGACAACATAACTCAATTATTGGTACCCTTTACTTAATTCAATGGACACTTTAATTTCTTTTGGATCTAAGTTACTATTTATTTATTTTATTTATTTATGCTCCAGAAGTTCAGGAATCCCCCTGTACATCTCTATAGACCAATGCCACGCCACACTTTTTTAGTGGCACGGTGGCCCCATTGGCCACAAATTTCTTATGACAAATGCTAAGTTTATAGTATAAAAAAAAAATCTTACAATTCTATATATATATACATTCTCTCCAGTGCCTAAATTTTTTGTTATTATTTAGTAAAAAATAAAAATAATAATTAGACTAGTAAAGAAAATTTGAGCTTTGATCTAGAGCATTATAGAATTATAACATTTGTTGAATTGCAAATATGGTACTGCTCAATATTCAAAATATACACTCTCTCTCATGACAACCTCTTTTGCCCAAATTTACATGGGATGTGTACAACTCCCATCCAATCAAATCATAAAAAATATTATGTGTCTAATTACGAATAATATAATAAATTTCAATCAAATTATTAATTTTATATAAGATAAAATTGTTTGGCTTAAATATTGTTATAAAAAATATATATATAATATCTGTTATAGAGAAATTTTTTTTTTTTTTTTTTCTTGTGCAGGGCATGATGCTCTTGACGGTCGCCGTCTCCCTCAAGTCTCTCAAAAGTTCGCCGTCCCAGGTCGTGGTCGTCTATGCGGCGCTTTACGTCATGGCCGTCGGCGCCGGCGGGACGAAGCCGAACATATCAACGTTCGGCGCGGACCAGTTCGACGACTTCGACCCGCACGAGCGGCGCCTGAAGGAGTCCTTCTTCAACTGGTGGATGTTCAGCTCGTTCACCGGAGGGCTAGCGGCCTCGCTCGGGCTCGTCTACGTGCAGGAGAACGTCGGGTGGGGGCTCGGCTACGGGATTCCGACGGCCGGGCTCATGCTCTCTCTGCTGATATTCTATCTAGGCACGCCGAACTACCGGCATAAGATGAGGAGGACGAAGAGCCCGACGAAGGTGATAGCTAGGGTTTTGGCCGCCGCTTTTGCAAACCGCCGGCTGAAGCGGACAGATGATGCGGCGGAGCTCTACGAGCTGGAGCCGCAGCACTATGCGATCACCGGAAAGCGGCGAGTCCATCACACTTCAGCTTTCAGGTCAGTAAGCTGTAATTCATTCCCAAAGAGCTTGCAATATTGCAGTACAACTTATGCACTGCACCCTTATAACCATCCATTTTTATTATCACCTACTTTATTCTCCATTCTCCACTATCTAATTAGTATTGAATAATTTAAAATTTGAGAACAAAATAAAATAGGTAATGGTAGTTTCTCACTAGCTATGAGTAAGGTAAATTCCGTAGTATGTTGGTGGTCGATTTAAATTGGGTTAACTATTAGTCGCTTTATTAGACACAACATTGACTTTTAGATAAACATGTCGTGTTTAAGTTCTCGCTTTAGAAACAGTGTTCAACCAGCAATTTTGTAACTGTGTCCTTTCTACAAAGTGCTCTTTAATTTGAGATCACTGTTCCTCGGGGTCGAGATCCGGATCACAAGTTGATAACAAGCAAAATATGATGTTGCTTTCATTTTTGCCCGAATTTTAAAGATGGCTTGACATGTTGCTTTCTGCGTCTTCGTCAATATCAATATCATTCGTACCAACTGGATGGACTTGTGTCTCTTAAATGATTGCGTATTATTTCCTACACATTATTGCAAAAAAAAAAAAAAAAAAAGCCTGGACCAGGTCCACTCTCAACTGGCCTTTTAAAGCTCATTTTAAAATAAAAATTCAAACTTGTTGGAGTGACCACTTAATACTTCTAATGCCTAGGTAATAGACCCAAAATATCAACATTGGCGGTGACAACTTTTTGGCCGAGTATATATATTCTAGGAATCTGTGAGTGTGTTAAGAGCCCAAGTTGAGCACCATCCTATATGGATCGATAGTGGACGCACCATAATTACATGGTGATGAGTGATACTACTCACCTATGCCCATCCTCGATTCATAGAAGTGGTTAGGAGATTGATGGGCTAAGGTATGGGAGGGGACATAGTATAGTAGCTAGTGCTAGGAGAATCTACTATTATTGCTCTTCTACATGCTATTGTTTCCTAATGCCTATGATGACTAGTTGCGACTTGCGAGAGTTAATTAAGCACATGTTCATTTGTGTGAATGCAATGCCTCAAATCGGAAAGTGTTTAAGCCGATCTTTTTAGGACTTATTTAAATGTTTTGAATAATTAAGTTAATTACTTCTATGAAACTTTTCATCAGTGCAATGCATGCGTCAAAAGTCAACAAAGAAAAGCAATTGGGCTTGATTTTTGGGCCGCTTGAATGACCCAACCCTATTTAAATATGTCATTTCATATATTTAGTTCGGCTATATATATATATATATATATATATATATATATATATATATATATATATATATATTATTCTATTCTCGAGTACTTTTTGTGATTTTCTTTCCAACATTCAATTCAAAAAATATGTAGTGTGTGTTTAAATAATGTGTAGTCGAAATATTTGGATTCGAGACTTTTTAATGAGCTCATGACGACTTAAAATAATGAAATGAGAGGAGGAGATTACACAAATTAAGTACAATCGTGCAGGTGTATAATATTGACGATTTAATTTGTATGGGAGAATTTTGTAAAAAATGATTTGTTAATTTCTCTGCATGCATATGCACATGCATATATGCATATGCATGCACGCACGCACGTACGTAGGTTCTTGGACAAGGCGGCTGTGAAAGGGTGCGGAAGCGGCGCGCCGTGCACGGTGACCCAAGTGGAGGAGACGAAGCTTGTGCTGGGCATGAGCATGGTGTGGCTCACCACGCTGGTCCCCTGCACCATCTGGGCGCAGGTGAACACGCTCTTCGTGAAGCAGGGCACCACCCTCGACCGCTCCTTCGGCGGGGGTTTCCGCCTCCCCGCGGCTTCCCTCGGCTCCCTCATCACCCTCTCCATGCTCCTCACCGTCCCCTTCTACGACCGCCTCCTCGTCCCCCTCGCCCGGCGCCGCACTGGCAACCCCCGAGGCATCACGCTGCTCCAGCGCCTCGGCGTCGGCTTCTTCTTCCACGTCCTCGTCACCGCTGTCGCCTACCTGGTCGAGCTCCGGCGCATGCGCGTGATCAGGCAGCACAGCATCACCGCCCCCGACGCAATCGTGCCGATGAGCATCTTCTGGCTGCTGCCGCAGTATGTGCTGCTCGGGATCGGCGACGTGTTCAACGCGATCGGCATCCTCGAGTTCTTCTACGACCAGTCCCCCGAGGACATGCAGAGCCTCGGCACCACGTTCTTCACCAGCGGCATCGGCCTCGGCAACTTCCTCAACAGCCTCCTCATCACCGTCGTCGACAAGGCCACCAGCGGAAGCAGCTGGATAGGGAACAACCTCAACGAGTCGCACCTCGATTACTACTACGCCTTCTTGATGGTGATCTCGGGGATCAATTTGGGCGTGTTTGTGTGGTTCGCGAGGTGTTACAGGTACAAGAAGGAGACGTTGGAGGTCATGGAGGGAAAGGTTTGTATTCAAATGGAGGCCAAGGCCGAGGAGGGGCCGGCCCCCGCCACCTCGTTGGGTGTGCACGTGTGACGCACGTGGGAGATCTATAACTATATATACATATATATGATGATTATGATTATGATTACGATTAATTAATAAACCCCGTTTCGTTTTCGAAATGATTTTGTACGAGGGGACCAAGTGTAAGTAACTATTTATCGATTGAAAAAATGTTACGGGCATGTTTAGTTGGATGAATTGATGTTGGGAATGCAATTGGAATGATTCATCTAATGTGGCTTGTTTGGTTTATCTATTTTAAATTCCAAAAGCAAAATGAGATTAACTAATGCTGGTAGTTGTTATTTATTTTGTAAAAATCTGATTTCAAATTTTATTTTATTCTGAAATAAAAATGACCTAATCTATTTATGGCGCTATTTGATTTTGAATTCAAGATCAACAAGTAAATCGTTCAGAATTCTCTCTCAGAAACTCCTTTTCTTTCTCTCTCTTAAATAAAACATTTTTTCAAAATCTTAGGTGTCTCGATTATTCATTTCATTATCCATTCCAATAATAAATTAAGCATTTTTGAATAATTTATCATTTTATTTTTCATTTTTATTTCAATCGTGAACCTAACATGTTCTATATTGTTGGCGTTTGGTTTCAGAGATTGGCATATTAGAGGTGAGAATCAACTTTGATTCGGAAAGAAATTGAGAAAACTGCTCCTTTTATTTGCACTAACAATTACAGTCTAATAAGTTTAATATATATATGTGAATTAATTAAATGTATATATCAAATTATAAATTTTAAATTAAATTCAAATATTAAATTATCCACCAAACGGAGCCTGTAAAATGAATTGGATCCAAAATTCTTAAACTTAGCAGTTCGCTAATAAGCCAGTGGAGGCCCAAGTACGCGATTACTTTGGGCCATAGCATTTGGACTGGCCCAAGTAGATAAGGGTTGGATAGGGTTTTGATTTCAAAAGATTTTAGAACTACAATTACTGCATGGTTCTGAAAATCATAATTTTCAAAATAGTATATCTCACTTACGCGATGATATTGAGATCGAATATAATATGCTATTGTTGGCATTTGATCATACGTTTTATCCACCCATTTTTATATAATGCTTGAATAATTAAAAAACATGCATGCGTATGTCAAATAAGAGTTACATGTTTCAAAAATATCATAAATTCAAAAAGCCTAGATCTATAATAATGTGCATTGTTCACTTCAAACACTGGATTTTTATCCACTTATATTTTTATGAAATACATGCTTGACTTTGATCCACTTTCTTTTTTTCTTCTTTCTTTTTTTAAGGGAACGTGATTGGCGTATTAACTAGCAAACACTCCGAATTAGAACCAAGCATTAATTGAAGCTCTACCGCGAGTAAAATTAACAAGAAGCTAATCCAACAAAGAGTTAATTAATTAATTATAGGTAATCGAAAACAAAGAGTTAATTAAAACAAGAACTAAAAGCGCATTGTAATTAAGCTTATCGAAAACGCGACTCAAACCTAGAAAAATTCTTGGCAATTAGTTTTCTTAGATTTCAATATTAAAGGAATCAGTGGTGTTGCTTTTGCTTTCTCTTTATTACTCTCTAGTGGAGACTTTTTAGCTCAAATAAATCATGCAGGAGATATTTGAGACTTTGTAGGTCAACTAAATCTTTCTAGTACTGGACATTTGAAAAATGGAGCTCGAGTCCTCGACTTCTTGAATTATATAGATTTGTAAAAAATTTTATAGGATTTAGGGGCCTATCAATAATAAGGTTAATTAGAAAGCTAAAAAAAAAGGAGAAACAGTAAACCGAAACTACTCGAACAGTGATTTTAGTAAAACTTTACAATCAAATTCACGGTTATTTTAAATTTTTAGATATATTTAAAGTAGTGACAAAATGCAGGGAATAATTGAGATAGAGCCTGAAGTGTGCTAGAGAGTTTTTTGTTCTTTGGTCAAAAATATTAAATACATGTCGGTTTGTATGCAGCTAAGGTTGTTTTCTGAATCCACCAAACCATACCGAATCTCTCTTCGGTAGTGTGACTTTGAAGAGCGCTAAAATTCAGCAAATACAACCCAACAATGAAAGCTCAGTTTCTGGGACTTAGTTAATGAGAGTATACTTTTTAGTCCAACATTGTATGCAGTAGTACTAATTAATTAAGCCCGTTATTAGTGGTTGCGGGGAATTAAACTTTGGTAATTCACCATTATGGAACGAGTCCATCCTCGTGCTTTGCACTAGTTGATGGTTGAACTGATAAAACCAACTCTTTGGTACTACTTAATTTTCATCCACTTGACTATAATAAAAGAAATTATTACGATGAGCTAGAGCGCATAAACAGAAATGACAAAAAGCGGTCGCAAAGTAGACAAATACCACAAAAATAGTAAAATTATAAAAGGAAAATAAAGATTTACGTGAAAAATTTTTTATAGGCAAAAATTTATGGGCGAAAGAGAAGAGAACTTCACTATGAAAAAGAAAGTACAAAGTTCGTGTGTGCAATACACTGTATCGCTTCTAGAGCTAAAAGAAAAAAGAGATTTCTTAACGGGTTTCGACGAATCAGGAGCCTAAAATCGAAGTCATTTTTTCCTCCGTTACCCACCACAGATATTCAATTTTTTCTTCACCAATTCTTTTCCAAATTTATTGCAATGCGAAAACTATCAACAAATCGAAGGCTCAAAATCAAAGTTTTTTTTTTTTTTTTTTTGAGAGAGAGAGAGAGAGAGTGAGAGAAGGTAGCACACTACCCGTTTCGTTTATTTCATTTAGAAATAAGCTTTGCTGGAAATGTGAATCAACTAGAATTCGAACTTGGGTCCAGGTACCAACCACCAAGTTCTTTGTCACTTGCTCTAGGACAGTCAGTCACAAAATCGAAGTTGATAACTAAATTTTGAGATACATCTAACAGAAATAATATTTGTTTATTGTGAAAGATTATAAATTAAGGCTTATAATTTTGGACCACTTTTTTGCTTTTCCACCTTCGCCATGCACTTGTTTTCCACGAGGAAGTTACAGCTTTGGAAAATACCATGACATATGATGGAAAATGACTATGATCACCTGTCTCCATGGTATTAGTCGAAGTTATAACTATGCTTTCTCTTTCACTTGCTAGTAATATGTATGGATAAAATGTTGGCACGCCTAATTAATTATTATTGTTTGTCCTAGTCAATCACTAGAGAAGTTGGGACAAAATCTCATAATCACATTTCTAATCTACGTATTAGGATTAGGCCAAATGGTAGGGTCTATTTGTCCTTATTGTTGGATATATATAGACCAAATGGTCGGTCTATTTGTCCTTATTATATATTGATAAAATGTTATTTGAGTACTATTATATTTGAGTACTATCATCCAATCGACATACTATATTGAAATGAGTTACCGGCAAACGTAGATCACACTAATTCGATTACTGTAAAGTATATATAGGGCCTGTTTGGCCTAGCTTCTGGAGAAGTGATTTCTGTAAAAGTGATTTTAGTTTGGAGAATTGATTTTGGTGAAAAGCCGTAGAGCGTTTGATTTAATTTAGAAAAAAGTGATTTTTCTAAAATGATTTTCTAAAACTGTTTGGCAAAAAAATTTTGATTTTGTATATATTAATATTTTTACTAAATTTTATTTTTAAAATAATTTAAATTTTAAATTTTAATTAAAAGTATAATTTTTAAATTTCAAACTTGTACAAAAATAAATTTAAAATTTCAAAATTTTAAATTTTAAATTTGAATTTCTAAATCTAAATTTCAAATTTCAAATTTCAAATTTCAAATTTAAAAATTAAAATTTAAAATTTCAAAGTTTAATTTTAAAATTTTAAATTAAAAATTTTAAGTTAAAAATTAAAATTAAAATTTCAAATTTAAAATTTAAAACTTAAAATTTAAANGATTTGAGATTTCAAATTTCAAATTTAAAATTTGAAAATTGAAATTTAAAATTTAAAATTTAAAATTTGAATTCAAATTTCAAATTTTAAAATTTCAAATTTAAATTTTGAATTTTGAAATTTAAAAGTAAAATTAAAATTTAAAATTTAAAATTTAAAATTTTGAATTTTGAAATTTAAAATTTGAATTTTAAAATTTGAAAATTTGAGATTTGAAACTTAAATTTAAAATTTTAAATTTTAAATTTGAAAAGTTGAGATTTAAAAATTCAAATATGAATTTAAAATTTAAAATTTAAAATTTAATGTTAAATTTATACTTTGAATCTAAAATAAAAATTAAATTTAGAAGTTTGAGTTCAAAATCAGAATCAGTTTTGGAGAAGCAACTTTTTTCTGTTTCTGATTATGAAGCCTTCAAAATCAGTTTTCTGATTCTAAAAAACAGAATCAGATTTCCAGAATGTTATTCCCAAACGCTCTACTGAGCTTAAAAGTGATTTTGGGCTCAAAATCACTTTTGAATAGTTAAGCCAAACACCCCCATAGTTTTACCGGCAAATATAGAAATATATTTTTGTATATTTTTCTTCTTTATTTTGGTAGAGTTAAATAGTCCTCAATAACAAACAGAACTTAAGTACTAAATTAGTAAGAACTTCTAAATTTTGAGTATAGAAGTAATCTCATTAAAACTTTACGTCCAGCAAATATTGAATATAAATATTAAAAACATCATTTTTGAGTAATTTTAAGTTTCTGGAGAAAAAACTACTACTTTATTTATTTTAATATAATTTCAAAATATAAGGTTTTGAATTTGAGTCCCACAAGCCTCTTAGTGATATTAATTTGATTTTCTCTTGCTTAATTAAGCTCATGTTTTTAGCCAATCAAAAAGGTCGGCGTCCATCCAGACATTAAACATAAATATTAAAAATATCGTTTTCTTGTAGTTTTAAGCTTTCGGAGAAAAATAATTGTTTCATTTAATTTAACAACAAAAGTTTCATAACTTAATTTTTTTTGCCAAACACTACATTTGAGTAAATGCATGTTAAAGCAGAAACAAAGATAATTAGCAATAAATTATGTTAAACAGTTGCTACAACAATGACACCTATAACGAGTTCCAGAAGCAGTAGTCTCCCTTTCACTTTGGGAAAATTTGCCTCAGCTTCTTTTTGACCATCACATCACAAAGAAGAATCTATCAAAGAAGCCAACAATTTTTGACAAAGTAATCCTCATGCATGATCGCTGTTCCTTCCTTAATCGCGCCTTCATTTCTCTACCCACGTCAACGTACAATTCATAAAAGTCTCCAACCGACTCAATGTGAACAGCATCCCTTCTTTTCTCTCGATTCCCATGCAACCACGTAATTTCTCACGAGTTAGCTAGGTTTTGTAGGTGGCGAAACCAAGTCCTATGCGTGTGTGTGTATATATATGTACATATCTATCCATATGTGTGGCATGCACATCTCAAGCCAAAGGAACTTAAGTTCCCCTCTTTACACTTGATTGTGTCACGTACACCATACAGCTAGAAAATGGCTTCTAAGGCCATTCTAGGGCTTTTCACTCTTGCACTTGTGCTCCTTTTAGTCCGGAACTCTTCCGCGCAGCTCTCGACTAACTACTACTCCTCGTCGTGCCCGAATCTCTTCTCGACGGTGAAGCCTGTACTCCAATCGGCTATCTCGAGTGAGAAACGGATGGGCGCCTCCATTCTTCGGCTCTTCTTTCACGACTGCTTCGTTAATGTACATACATCTCGATCTCTAGTTTACTATATGTCAACACAATGGGCACATGACATTTTAGTTGTTAACGCGTACATATATTAGAAGCTCGTAGTTTCGAGGGTAAGAAACTAAACCGAGCTAAAACTAATCTGCATTTGCGGGCCCCTTTTGCTATCTTTTAGGGTTGCGACGGATCGGTGCTTCTAGATGACACTGCAACCTTCACTGGTGAGAAAAACTCAAACGCGAACAAGAACTCGGCTAGGGGTTTTGACGTCATTGACAATATAAAGACAGCGGTGGAGCAGGCTTGCCCAGGGGTGGTGTCATGTGCTGACATTTTGGCAATCGCCGCGAGAGACTCAGTTGTCATTGTAAGTATCAATAAGTATTTATCAAAATAATTCAATGCGCGCATTAGAAATCTTCCAAGATATTGGAAAAAAGCTATTAAAAAAAATAGGGCGCCACTGCATTTGAGAGTTGATTAGATTCAAGAAATCTAATCTATTCTTAGTAAAAGTGGCTATGTTAATATCAATATTTATATGATATTAATAGATTTTTGAACTGATGTAGCTGGGGGGACCAAATTGGGATGTAAAGTTGGGGAGGAGGGATGCGAGAACCGCGAGCCTATCTGCAGCTAATAATAACATCCCTCAACCTACCTCCGACCTCAGCACTCTCATCTCTATGTTTTCAGCACAAGGACTCTCCGCAAACGAGATGGTTGCGCTAGTCGGTACGATCTCTTTTCCTATAAATATGTTGGCCACTAGTATCATGCATCCAACTAGTTCTTTTAATTTTGGTTATTAAAAACAATTTTTTTGAATAAATAAATTTAAATTCAAAAAGATGTGGTCTAAGCTACTGTTGTTGCTCCTAGTTGTATCAAATCGTGTTTTGACTCTGATCCGGGCATTGTCGCAATTGTAAACCTTTCCAAACTTTATTCTATCACAAATAGGGTATATCTCTGTTTACTCAAAAAAAAAACTACTGTTTTTTTTTTTATTTTTTTTATTTTTTTTTATTTAAGGCTATAGAGTTTCTAGCTAGTTCCAAAGGGCGGCGGGGAAATTCGCTTTCAATCTCAAAAGCAAAAGCTTTAATTTGATGCAATTTGCATATAACTACAAATCTAGAGTACTTTTTCCAACATTTAGCAAAATGCATGTAGACTTACGGCGCAGTGTGAATTGATTGCAAAAATTTGGTCTAACTCTAACTAACCACAACAGGTGCGCACACGATTGGCCAAGCAAGGTGCACCTCGTTCCGAGCCAGAATCTACAACGAAACCGACATCGACAGCTCCTTCGCGAAGACGAGGCAATCAAACTGTCCAAGCACATCAGGCTCAGGGGACAACAACTTGGCCCCTCTCGACCTTCAAACTCCGACCACATTCGACAACAACTACTACGAAAACCTGATCTACCTCAAGGGCCTGCTCCACTCGGATCAGCAATTGTATAGCAACGGCTCGACCGACTCGCTCGTCAAGACCTACAGCATGAACCCGACCCAATTCTGCTCAGACTTCGTCGCGGCCATAATCAAGATGGGGGATATAACCCCTCTTACCGGGTCGCAGGGCGAGATCAGGAAGAATTGCAGGAAGATTAATTAACTAATTAAGGTCGAGTTATGAGATTAATTAATAATCAACTATATGAGTTTGAGGAATTGTTATAGGATTATAGTGTTTTTTTTTTTTTTTGATTTCACTCTTTGAGAAGTCGTTTGCTTGTGACTGGAGTTGCATATCATATATTGTGTGTCTTTTTCGGGCCAGTTAACTATAATAATTTGTCGTAATCTAGTAATATATTATATTTTAATCAAAACTGTGTTCGCTTCATGTGCTTCAAAGAGGAAAAAAAAGAAACACTCTCGGAATATCTGAAATTATGTTGTGAGTAAACCAATCATATGGGCCTAATTTTTTGACTTTTTTAGACACTAATTTAATTTAATTTAATTTAATGTATTGGAGAAAAACAATTTATTTTGTTGTTATAGTTAGTTAACTTATAATTTATCCGCTAAGTGATAGACGATAATTTGTTTTAAAAAAATTGAAAACAAAATAAACTTATTTTAAATTTTTTTTTTTTTTTGTCAAATAAAGACCTTTAAATCATTGTCCATTTCTACATCTTTTTATATACAAAATTCTATTTAAAAAATAAAAACCAAATACGATACCAAACAAGACCTAGGCCTAGCGACAGAATGAATAAAGTCACAAATTAGGCCCATTTAGATCTAGCCCCTGATGGCCCAAATGCAGCCCAGAGTGCAGTTGGGCCCTTCTTCTGAATATCCCATTCATATTCGGGTGGGACGAGCAATATATAATTAACAAAAAAACAAAAAAAAAAAACTTAAATTCTTTCTATACAATATATGGGATGTATTAACCGATATATGCTGTTTGGAATATACATCTATGAGTTATTAATTTGAATAATAAAATAAAAAAGATTACTAGCTACTTTTTTCCGTTTTCTTTACGCCAAACAAGTTTCTAGTTTTTTCTTTTGGTGTTGTTTTGTTGTTGTTGTAATTGTTGTTGTATTTTTTTTGAGATTAAGGTGGCACTACCCGCTTCATTCATTGAAAATATGAATTAGGCTACAAGAGTGAGGCAGCTGGACCTCAAAAAAAAAATAAAAAATTACCGATTAACCGACAGAAATTGTTTCCAAACTTCCGACAGCTGTTTAGCCTTGCAAACGACTCTCGGAGGATCCAACTGACCCGTTCGAAAGATCGTATTGTTTCTGCTCTCCCAGATGATCCACCAACAGGCCGCAAGTTTCGGGATCCAATTGAGCTCAGATTGCGGGCCCTTCCTATCGCCCCACCTATCCCAAACCGAATAAACATCAACCCCCAAATCCCAAGCCTGTACACCCACGACAGCCATGCGGGGGAAGGATGTAGTTATGTTTTAGTGAAAACTACACTATACATCTGAGTGAAACATAATAGTTAGTTTTTATTTAACTGCTATGTAATTAAAATATTTCAGGTTTATATCTTAAAATATAAGAGTTCAATTCACCTAAAAAATCAACCTTATATGGAAAACATGTACAAGAGAATATGAGAAAACAGTTCCATTTTTTTTAACCAAAAAAAATGAAACATGGTCACCCCATGCACGATTCCCCTCCAAAAGATTATGTCAACTACTAATGGTTGGTGGAATGTCGAACACCACCATATCTGTATGATGTATGACTTTGTAGATGCCAATAATAGTATAGGTTATATAACTATTGTGACAAAAAACCTTCACCAAGATGTAAATCAACAACAGTGATGGGATGTTTGTTTCCACATATAATTATCACAAGCTATATATATCTAAAAGAAAAGTGCATGCATGGGCATTGGTTTGTAACCACCGACAAGAAAAGTAGAACCAAAAACAAATAGAAAAGACAAATTAAGCAATCATAAAATATACATGATGGACAAACATTTGAGTGTAGGTGTTGCTGTGTTAAGAATAATATATAAACATTTTCACAGTGTTTTTTCTTTCTTCATGTCTTATACATATGTATATATATATATGACAAAGGTACGTAGGTTCATGTCTTATGTGCTAGTAGTACTGTTTTTCCTTTTTCTCTACATAATTAATGCTGCAACTGTTCATAGGATATAGGTCAATGAGATAGTGTAACTATTGGAGAAATAAATCAATAATTCATTGGTCATTGAATTATTGCCTCATTTTTTATTTAGGTTACTTCAGTTTATTGTAAATATTGAATCTTCGAACTTTCATTTCTACATTAATATTTAAAGGAATGCTTCAATACACCACAAGTATTAAAATTTAATTCCTTAATTAGTAAAGAGTACAGTTGGAATTTACACGAAGTAACCTGGTTGGGATTACACGAAGTAACCTGTTGAACAGGTTACCGATTTGAATTAATTAACATGACAATATTGAAAAAAAATTAGTATATACCAAATTTGTCAGTATCCTTTAAATATTAAATATCTTATTTACTTTGATAACTTACCAAATTAGATGATACCTAATTTATTAAGTATCCATCTCAAAAAAATATTGAATTTAAATTTAATTTTATGTTGTTTTGAATTTAAATTTACAGTTTTGTTGTAATTTAAAATTCAACTATTATTATAGGTATTTAAGAGGATCACAATATTCTTAGTTGGATAAAACCGGTTTTGTGGACCAAACTATTTTACAAAGACTAAAATACCCTTTAAATGGGTACCTGGTGAATGGTATCTATACTTCAATAGCAGGTCACCTCTAGAATCATATTAAATCTAAACCATCTATTAAGAAAAATAAATTGTCAAAATTTATATGGAGTATTGAAGTATTCCTCTAATATTTAACTCTCAATTAATCATCCTATCAAATTATGTTTAAATTTTTGTCATATATAAAAGAATGACTTTGACAAGTTTTGTACCTGTCATGTCATCTTCAAAAGATAGAGATTGATAATGTGATAGATTATTCAATTAATGAAATATATATAATCTAATATACGTATTTACTAGTATTTAACGATCAATTGTTACATATGTACTAAAATTTGATAACCTAAATAAAACTTCAAACAGGTTCTTTGACCCATGGTGCAATTTAATTATATTTTCTTTTTTTTGTCTCTATTATTAGTTTTGCAATTATCAAAATACTATTCAGTTATATTATTAATTTGACATATCAAAATTTGATTGGCCTGTCACATATCAAGTTTGGTACATATATACTATTGCCGTTATGAAGGAGAACGAGTTTTCTTTTTCTTTTTTTTTTTTTAAAAAAAGGTAGCTTGCTACCCGCTTCATTCATTAAAAATATGAACTAAGCTACAGGAGAGAAGTAATAGACCTCAGATGAGACGAACAAAAAAAAAAAAAAAACACTATGTGAATTCCTTCCACGAGTTCTTCAAGTACCTAATCTTATAGACCGCTAGAGAAGGATCAGCGTTTATTTTTTTAAAAATCGTATCGTTTCTGACCTTCCAAATAACCCACCAGCAGGCTATCAGTCAGGTCAGCTTAGAACGAGCAGGTTGATTTCTAAATCTTGAAATCCACTTATCCCAGATGTGGGACACTTCGTCACCCAGGTCTATCAATTGAATCCCCTCCAAGACTGTTACTATCAGGAATTTACTAAATACGCATTGCGTGAATAGATGATCCACAGTTTTCTCTTCCAACCCACACAGTACACAGGCTATAGGCCCTGTCCATCCTCGTCTACGTAGGTTGTCTGCTGTAAGATGTCTTTTCTTAATGACGAGCTAGGTAAAGATTTCAAATTATTTACCCTCCCTTGAAAGTTAAAAAGTTTTCAAATTATTTAAGCCAATAAAAATAACAATGTTTCCCAAATTATACAAATAAGTTAATTTGGTCGGGAGTTGGTTACTAAATAATTTAAAATTTTCACGTTAGTTAATTACAATAAAGATCTGATCTGATCAAATATATATAGAGGATATATACGTACTTTTGCAAAGCAAGGACAAGAGTCATGAGAATAATTAAAGTGTAAGACACACTCATAGGAACTAAGTCAGCTGAGAGAAAAAGGATTAATTAAAATACACGAAATTGTTTCATTTATATATTCTAACCTCTTTTCTTCTAAATAAAACACCTATTTAAGAAGGATCTTGATAATTAAAGGTGGAATATAAGATTAGCAAGTGTGATCATTATGTTATTTATATTAAAAAAACAGCAATTAATTAAGCATCACGAGCCCGTTCATTATGAGCTTCTTTTAATCTTTTTCTTTTTTCTTCGAATACTATATATGTAGCAAATACATTAGTGGAATCCATGCAACTCAAAAGCTTGAATACGTAGATTTGGGCCTCATATTATATAAATTATTTAATTGGTTTTGTAGAAAGCTATTCTTAACATGTTAATACCTAATTAATAATACTTGATTTCTCACTCATTTTTACTAGTAAATACATTATTCCGTACTCTCTCTTCAAATTTGTCGTGCTGCAATTTGGAGCATGTCAGAGTTGAAAATTCGGGATACATCTAGAGAAAATGAACAAAATTTCTACTGCACCTATGTAGAGCCTATCATTTTGGTAGGGATTCTTTAATTTATTTCCTTTTCATCAACTTAATGCGCGGTTTGCATAGATGCAAAGCAACTGTTGCAGCTTTAGTAGGGTGGGGTTAATACCAACTGTTATGAAGTTGACAAGTATATAACTAGCTCACAACATTTGTATTGCTCTTCAAACCTTTGGTGTTAAGTCCTTTTGTTGTGCTATATATACATGGATTAGTTATTTAAGCTGGTCTATTAATTTGCAATGACCCACATGCCACGTTATTCTGTTCCTAATAGAAACCATAGGGGTGATAATTCCCTGTGAGAACATCCCACAATTAATTGATAAGATTTAAGAAATGGTTGATGTTATTGATCGATTGATAATTTTGATAATAACAGATATTCCTAGTAGAAATCATGGGGTGATTCCTAGGAGTAGTACATCCCATAATTAATTGATTAAGATTTTAGAAATGGTTGATGCTATTATTTTTTTTTTTTTTTTGAGGAGAAATGTAGCACGTTACCCGCTTTATTTATTGGATTGATGAACTAAACTACAAAGGTAAGGCAGTCAGAGCCTGGGAAGAAGAAAAAAAAAGAAATGGTTGATGCTATTATTAGATTGATGATTTTGATATTAACAAATAAATTCATTGAATCCATTCGTTATTCCATGCACTATTAATTGATTAGAAAAAGTTAATTAAAGGGTGCCTATCCTCACAACTCCTTTGAGCCCATATTAAAAAAAAAAAAAGAAAAAGGAAAAAAAAAAAGTAGATGAGCGCATGATCTACAATTATAGTAGGAGTTGGTGGGATTGGCCCACTCACCATGGATGCCCAATTAATGGCTTCTAACTCTCAACTTGGTCGAAATAAATGACACCTTTTTCCATTTTTAAATATCACACGACTATATATAGTTTGGGTGAAAAAGTCAATAGTAAATGATACATGAATGGCTCCAAAAATTACTGTTCAAGAAGAAAAATGGAGTAGTGGTGCGTAAAAGTTAATTTTGTGTGGGACTAAGTAGATCAAATGCAAGAAATAGAGGACAATATAGGTCATCGCTTGAAGAACATCGCAGAACATTGCTTGAAGAATTGATCAAGTTATAATATATTTAATGTCACCTTTTTTTTCTTTTTTTTGTTTTCCCCTTTCTTGCTTTCATGGTAATTAAAGATTGCGCAGTTGGGATGCAACTAATAATACTTTACTTTAAAGTTTCCCCCTTTTACTTGGCATGTTGTTGCTTAATTCACTAACTATACAATGCTTCTCAAGACTTTTTTGCTGCGACGTCCCAATAGGAATCTATCTGTTTGTTTGGTATGGCTACTATAACAGCTTCGATACGTAGCTTTGATACGTAGTTGACAAACAAAAGTTCCACTGTATTGAGTATTTCGCATAATACGTACACTTTTGCAATACGTAAATAAGCTTCTAGCTATCTAGAAGTTTTTTGTTTACTGTAAGTAGGAGAGACTCTAATGCAAAAATGGATCGTCGATCAAATTAACCCCAATTATTTGTTGAAATAGTCATCTTTTTTGAAAAAGGTAATAATAATGCTGTTTAGTTGCATTTAAATGTTTTGGACGTTTTGAAATAGAGGCTAATTAATATTGACATATCTTATTTTGTTAGGAAAAGAGCAAATGAACTTATTCGTACTTGGCAATTAAAAAGGACCCTAATATTAATGAGAAAGTAAAATTAAACAGTACGTGATCCATCCTAATCAAAATAAACTTTGTTGATCTTTAATTTAGTCAAAGATAAAGAAACATATTAAAGAAGTTTGAGGTAGACAAAACCATCAAAACCCTACAGTGAAAAGATCGATGATACTTTTCTCGAACAAAAAGAAAAAAGAAAAAAGAAAGGATCGATGGTACACGAGAAGGTGTGTCCCATATACAACGTGACAAGGTACATGATTCATTAACTGATCACTGTAACAGCGCCCTCACTCTCTCTTCGTTTTCCGTTTATATTATATATTGATGCCTCATCACATGAACCGAGAAATTAATGGGGAAAGATTCCACCAACAACAAAGCAGAAGCAAAATTAAATACCCAGTGGAAAGCTGCTACATCTTTCCTCTACTGATGTTGACAACTAAGTTAACTAAGTTGTATACATATGTATATATCAGATCCCACATGTAATAAACATTTACTAATTTTATATATATTCTGACAAGTCCAAGTACCATGTTGTATATGGATCTAGTAAAATGACAATATTGTAAAGTAATTGAAAGGTTAATTAAATCATGGGAAAGTTTACATGATCAGTGTACAAAATGATGAGGACCTCAGCTGAAAAGATCTGCCAAATATATATTATCTTTTAAAATAGTACTTCTTGGTCCTTTTTCTTCTTTTTTTTTTTGAACTACTTGTTTGGTCTTTGGTGTACTTGTTACATAGATCTAAAAATAAAAAAAACAATAATAATTATACACTGAAAAACAAGCAAGATGCAGAACTTAACTAACTCGATCTTCTTGTACTATACGTATGGCATGTAAGTTCTGACTAACTAGGGAAGTAGTTCTACATAAAAATATTCAACAGCTAATTTAAAAAAAAAATAAAAAAGGGAAATATAGAGAAGCACTGCTAAGAACATCTAATATGACATAAATCACTACAAGGAAAAAAAATTTTGAAAGGGCATGCGAGAAGAAAAATAGCATGCATCTTTTGACATAGATAAATTAAGATAAGGAGAGTAATAATGCATATATAATACAAGCTTAATTTACCCACATTATTATTATTATTATTATTATCAATATTAAGATCCATACTACAACATTTGGTTGATCTCTAGCAATTACACACGTATTAATGACCAATCCCTTCTCCATTTTGGTAGATGAGCCACACTACCAAATTAAGCAGCGTCTTACACAAACACCCCACACCAAACGTAGAATTACGTACGCACCAGCTTGAAAATGGACTCTACGTAGAAGAAAAATTACCTTAAATATTATCGCCAGGATCCATGCCCTACGATCGGCAAGAGGCGTTCTTCACGAACATGAGCGAGTAGCAACCCTTAATCCCCCAGCCGCTGCCGTGTCGCACCCCGAAGCAAAGCGTCGACGTCGGCGACCCGTCGTCGGACTCCTCGTCGTCCCCGCGGGACGAGAACGACGACCGTGGGCTCGTGAACCTCGTGCGCCCGTAGAGCGACAGCGACGACGACGACGAGGAGGAGGAGGAAGAGGCTGAGCAGTGCAAGTGTGTGGTTGGTGGTGGCTTCGGCGTGGGCGCGGACCTTTTTAACGTGAGTTTGGGGAGTATGGCGTGGATGAGGTTGGGGGACTTCTTGGGGCCGTGGGATTTGGTACGCGTAGGGGTGGAGGAGTAGTAGGAGGGGGGAGGGGTGAGCGGGGGTAGTGTGGTGGCGGGGACGGCGTTCTTAGGCATACCCGGCTGCGACTCCCAGAGGAAGGGGACGGCACCGGAGGCGCCGCCGTAGTATACGCGAAACGACGGATTAGCGACGGAGGTCTCCTTGGAGAGGAGGCGCGAGTAGAACTTGTCCTCTTGCTTGATGTGGAGTTTAGTGTTCTCTGAACTCATGCTCAACATCTTCTTCTTCTTCTTCTTCTTCTGTTGTTTTTGAGAGAGAGAGAGAGAAGAGGAGCTTCTCTAGATAGGTGAAGTGAATGTACTAAGGATTTGTTGGGTATTTGGGGCTTTGTAGGTTGGAATAATATATGTAGAAATGTATATATATATATATATATATATATATATATATATATATATATACACGCCATAAACTATTCCTGTTTCTAAATTTGGTCCACTTACTATTTAAATTGCCCGCTATTTGGCTTCGCTTCTATAGTATTTTATCGCAGTTGTCTTTTTCAAATTATTTGGCATTTTATACATAGAGATTTTCTTTATTTTTTATTATTATTATTATTATTATTTTTTTTTTTGCTGGTACTTGATATTCTAAATTTCACAGCAAATATTATACATTATTTTATTATTTAATGCTTTTCAATTTTATTGTGTAGAACGGTTGGACACATTCAAAATGTAGTATTTAATACATATTAGAAATAGAATGTTATTAATATGTAGTACGAAAATAATATTTGCTATCAAATTTTTTATTATTGGATGACTAGAATTTAGAAAGAGTCAGTAAAATAATAATAACTCAATGGTTAAAAAGTCGAAAGTAAATACTGTTCAATTAATATCAATAGTATATATATTATCTCAACTATGCATGTATATACTAGAGAGCAATTTCTATGATTAGAAATTAAGAATATTGTACTTAAATTAAAGTACTATACTTAGGTTCAGTATCTAGATAGTACAGGAAACAATTTATACGTTTTCTCTAATGAAGTAATAATATATACACAGTAGTCTTCTGAGAGACTATATATATTAATAAAGCACTGCAGCACCAGACGCACATGGAACTACGTACTATTGGCTTCTTAATTTCTTTAGAATTAAAGATGCGTCTCATGGTAAATTAATTTGGGCCACAATGTTTCAATTTTAACAATTAAAATTCTTAAATTTGAATTGTGTGATAATAGTTAAAGTTCTTTTCTCCACAAACGGTGGACCAACTATGATGATTTAATTGTTATATTGGAATGCTAAATTGTTCAAATTAAGTAACATGGTACAGTCGACATTATTGCTAAAATCAGAAAAAATTTAATAACCGAAATTAATGTTTATATATGAACTCGCCCTTAAGCAAGGTGAATTGATCTGTTGGATTAGTTAAGAGTAGTAATTGATCCTGGCCCAGTTATTAAATACTAACCTTTGCAAGTGTTTGGTCTAATTTCTGAAAAATAACCCCCCAAAAAAAAGTTTTTTGAACTGGATCGAAAAGTATTTTGTCTGTTTGATTACTATGAAAAGTATTTTTTCTATAAATTCTTTTTTAAATTTCATGAAAAAAATGTTGTTTCTTTAAAAAATATATTTTTTCTATGTTTTTCTGAGGAACCAAAATCATGTCATGCAATACTGTCATGGATGGCTGAGATTTGTGTGATGATCAGATCATTGGGGCCATCAAAGGTTCAGAGTTTTCCACGTGGAGGAAGTGGGATCCCTGGACTATTTATTCATGGCAAATATCCATTTATAGATGGATATATATTTTTTGTGGGATTTGTTGTGAGCGTTAGGTTTGTGGTTGAAGAGAATTAATTAAATGGGGTAGAAGGAAATTAAGGAAAGAAATTATGTGGTGGGGGACAATGTGAATGAATTTTCTATTATTGGTAGTATTGCATATGATTTTAATTTTGAGGATTTTTTTGGATTGGAAATAAATGATATTAACGTAGCTAATTAACTTTGTTATGAGCAGACAAAATGTATATGTTATGTATATAATAAACTTGAATATGTTTAATGTACTTTATCTATGTATATATATATAATAAGCTGTGAATATCAAAGCCCTTACTCATCAAATAAGATATAATGGGCACAAGCTAAACAAGAAGAGTAGTTGAAGCTAAATAAGATGCTGATTCTTTTTTGCATTTAAGATGTTCAACTGTTCAAGTTAACTGACATGTCACACAAGTACCCGAAGTAATTAAAAGTGTTATTGATTTTGCCATTTGATGTTGGAAACGTTTATTTATAATCTTAAGTTTAGTGTTACGTTCGAATATATATGTTAGGTCTATTTATCTCACATTTAGCATAGCTTTTGTAGGTAGGGTTTGTTGAGTAATTAAGAGTATCGCCTCAAAAAAGTGACATAACAATGTAAATTTGCTTTCCAAAATATTGCAGTAGGTGTGACTTGAGAATTTGGCATTAATTAATCCTGTGCCTATATATATTTTCTACTCGAGCAGTTCAATTAACCTAGGAGTTTGTAAACAAATTAATAAAAGGCAAACGATAGAGATTCTTTTTATGGCTAAAAAGAAATTTAAAAAGGAAGCAAATACAAGTTACCTCATAATAATGTTCTTATATGTTATTCATCTATTGACAATTCATGTGACACTCTCGAATATCCTGCCTAACTCAATAACAACACATCAACAACATACAATGACAATACTGTGGATAACCGAAAATATTTTTCTTAAAAAAAAAAAATCTAAATTCTAAAAAAATTGGGAGTTTGAAGCTTCAGTTTATGTTGTTACCCGAAGTTTAAGGAGAGTGGTGTTTAAATAGAGATTCTTAATCCAGAATTTTTTTGTTTTTTTGTTTTTTTAGGCATGTACGTACTTACATACATTGTAATTACTGTCTTAGGACCACCGAAATATTGGGTCGATTACATAACCTGATCCTGGTAAATCCTAGAAAATTAAAATTTACAATATAAATAACCAATTTGTTAATGGAGAGCGTCACATGCGTTAGTTCCGCGTCGTCGACATTCATGCATGTTCTGGAAGAAGCGAAAAAGAAAAGAAAAAAACACACACACACACACACACTTTTTGCATTTGCAAACAATAAGCAACGAATTAGTGCTTATTCTGAGACATCACTCAAAAGAGTATGGTTTTTGAAGTAGTGGTTGAAGTTGTGAAGCGTTTTGAGTAGATGGAGCACCTAAAACATGAAGCGGGAAAGGTGCGTGGAAGCAATGCAGGAGGGGCCAAGGGACGAGCTCACATAAAGGTGTAGAGCTAACATATTAAATGATGAGAGAGAGAGATTACACAGTTTTATATTAGTGAATTTTATTTTAGAAGGGCATTTACTTTCATACAGTTTTTTTTTTTTTTTTTTTTTTTGTTGCTTTTATATCATTCTAGCAATCACTAGAACTTTAAAAAAAATATGATTTATTTTTGTTAGATACTCTTTTTTTTTATGCTACAATGCAAATTTAAAGAAGGGAAAACTTCAAAAACCCCCCCTGTGGTTTCGTGCATTCTCACTTTGCTACCCTGTGGTTTAAAACGTATCAATTTACCTCCCTGTGGTTTCATTTTTATTTTTTCGGAAGCTTTTTCGTTAATATCTCGTTAAATTATATACAAAAAACTTCAGATAACCATCTATATTTATCGAATAGTCACTTTAGTATCCTTTTATTTTAACTTTGTTACTGATTTTTAAAAAAAATAATAATAAAATTGATAACAAAAAAATAAAAACGAAACCACAGGGGGGCAAATTGATACGTTTTAAACCACAGGGTAGCAAAATGAGAATGCACGAAACCACAGGGGGGGTTTTTGAAGTTTTCCCTTTAAAGAATGTTTGGTTTGACTACAGGCCCTACAGTTTATTGATTGGAGAAAGAAAGTATATATGTAGAGGTAAAAACACATAGAGCTTGAAATCTATGCCTTTTCCTGCAATCAAATAACCATATTCTTTCGATACATTTGCTAAATCCAAAAGTTTTTCCAACTCTAACTAAAGATTATTCACCTTCTTTATAGAGCGATGGACGAATATGAAAATATTGATATTTGTTATTTAAGAGAATGTATAGTAATTAAACATACTTCAATAGAAGTGCAAATCATTGTTTTCCGATCCTTATATAATGTGGGCCATTAATTGTACTCTCTTATTATATAATTGTTACAACAAATCTGAATTTTAACATTAGACAAAAATAATCGACCGTTTCTAGAGCAAGTGGCAAAAGGCTTGGTGGTTGGTACCCCAAACGCAAGTTCAAATCCTAGTTCAAAGGCGTGCTATCTATCTCTCTTAAAAAATATTAGACAAAAAATAAGATTATAATGTAAAAAAAAATTAAGAGTAATTTAAGAGTACATATTTTTCTATAATTAGCAACGGGTTGCACTTTTGGGTCAAGTCGACCCGTTTATCTCGTCACGTGCTTCTAGATACTGAAAACCCGGGGGCACGTGACACCTGGTCCAGCCCCATGTGCGTGGGCTCTCCCTTCTTTACTGCGGAAATTATTGCATGCACCATGCGTAGACATTCGTTGATTTCATGCATTAATTAAGTTCAATATTCATGATCTATAATATCTAAAATATCTATAATTATATAAAATATAAAAATTTAAATTTTCTAAGTAACTATTGTTGTGTCATTAGAGTAGGATGTATATATCAGCACGACATAGCGCACAAGTCTTAATACAGACCCTTTTTAATATAATTGCACTCTCAATATACATGGGAACCACAAAGACACAATAATAGTCACAAAATTAGGATCGATAAAAATTGAATATTATTTTCTTCACAAAAAAATATATATATTTTAGGAGCTACTTGATAAGAATTTATAGGCACAATTTATTGTGCACGCGGTTCATATAATAGTTTCTTCTTCGTACAACACCCCCTCCTATAATAGTTTCTTCTTCACAAATTCCATTTTCCATGC
This sequence comes from Ananas comosus, assembly GCF_001540865.1. NCBI lineage: Eukaryota > Viridiplantae > Streptophyta > Magnoliopsida > Poales > Bromeliaceae > Ananas > Ananas comosus. The sequence continues at coordinate 13,511,302 of NC_033624.1, read as the reverse complement.
ATACACACAGACAAAATAGATCTAGGTCGTAACAAGTCGTGCTCGTATTTATTGCAACTCGTACATAAAATAATAAGTATTTTGATGCCCATTCATTATTCCCCTTGTAGACATTGATGGTGTACCCAATTAATTAAATACTTTGTACATAAATTAATTTGATATATGAATATTGCATAGTCAAGTCAATTTTACTGTTCATCTCTTAGTATTCTTGGATGTGGAGATAAAGAGATTCCATAGAAGAACGTTTTCCCTTTATTTAAATATGAGTTGAAAACTGCAAAAAAATTTTAATAGATCATTAAGGTGTTTGGTTTTTTTTTTTTTACTTGTTTGGGGTAGAGAAATGTAAAGGACGTTTCTTATACATCATGGATTTTATCTAAACTATGTATCATGGACTTTAGAGGCTAAAAACTAAATATTGGGGAAGGAGAAGGATTTGTTTAATTGTACGTGTGTCTACATTGGAGATTGGGGTCTATGACATGTATATATATCTACTCTTAGTTTGCTTATTTAATGGTAGACTAAATTAAGACTACTAACATTGTAGCAATGGAAAGTGAATTAATTTATACATGTATTTATGGTAGCATATGTGCATGGCTCTATTTGACTTTGAAGGATTTGCAATTTGCTTCTTTTTTTTTAATATTATAATATAAAGAGTTTAGAGCTATGTACTTAAAATAATCTTATGCAATGCTATATCTGGAAACATATTTTATAAAATATTAAAACTTTGTGATTTGGTAGCTTGAGCTTTTGAAGATCAATGACTACTAGAAACCACATGTGAGGAATTCTAGAGTGAATAAAAATCAACAATCTTAAGAATTAATCTACACTTTTGGGTTAAACTAGTTTAGGCCATCCATGTGAGCTTAGACCTAACCTTACCTAACAAATCCCATTTGTGTGATTCTAAGTAATCTCACCTTTGCGGATTCACCTTATTTTCATTTTTAAATGTTGGCCCCTTGAATATATAACTACGTTTAGTTTGATACTTAGTGTTGGTATACATAATTCTTTTCTCCTCCTCGATCCCAACGATGACTTTATAAATGTAAAAAATTTCATAGACTACAATTTAGCTCGTTCTTAAAAATACTTGGAATCCAAAGGGCCCTTAATTAGTTGCATTATTCATAGATTCCTCATTGAATGATATATTAATTATTCTATTCTCTCTAAAGATCTTATCATTTTAAGAGATTGATAAATTAGTGTGCACTTCTAATAAAAAAAGATATATTAATATGTCCTTAATTAAGGACTTCTAATAAAAAAAGATATATTATTATTTTTATGAGCTTGAAAAACTAATTTATGTGGTATCTCTTGACAAATTGAGAACATGATAGACTTTTTGGCCTTAATTTTAACAAGGAGTAGTAGAGCATGTGAGCTTCATGTTACTATGGAACTATGAAAGCCATGCATGGGAGAATGCATGGTTACCACAATAGATGTGTACAGGAAAATAAGTTATATATATGTAGGGCAAGTTAATTAGTACTGTTTCTTATTAGTAAAATGATATATATCTTCACTAGATCAGTTTTGAAGTTTCAGTGGAAACCAATTATAAAACCATGCACGCAAGTCGACGTGCGCTTCGAGCTTGGTCTAAGATTAGTAATTAAATTAGAAAAAGCTCAAGCTCATAAAAGTTAAGGATTTGACATATTATTCAATTGTTGAAGATTACATAATCTAAGACCATATTAGCTTGTAGTTTCTTGCCTAATAATATATATTATATTATGTCTTTACTTAATTATATTTTCTACGTGAGACTATTGTTATTATGCGAATCCCTAATTTACTAAGTACTTGACATACACCACAATTAGATCATCTACAGCTGAGATACAAAGTCTAGGAGAGTGGTCATTCGCATAATTCATTTGGGTTATGAACAAAACACACCAAACTCTCATTTCCAACTTTTTCCCTTTTTTCCTCTCAAATCTTATTACTTGAATATTATAAATTAATCACTGACTAGTAGTCTGATTGATAAGTATTCTTTTCCTCAAATTTTGAGTCTCCTCAAATTTTGAGTCTCGAGTTCAAGTCTCAATATGAATGAAAAGTCCAGTGCTTGCATTTTTGCAACGAAACCTTTCATTGGATTTGGGCCTTATATTTTCTAGTTGAGGGCTACTTAGGCCCATAAACACATTCACCTTCAGAAGAGGAGAATATTTGGGCCGGATTTGGGCTGAAAATATGTATTGCATTGATTTTATGGGCCATGTTAGGCCCATTTGCTGAAGCAGTTCTAACCAAGCAGCAATTTTACCACCGGGGTCAAAAGAGGCCCTATGCATGTAATATTACAAATGAATCCTAATTTGTTTCAATTCATTTTGCAAACTTAAATTTTTGTTTCAATTGGATCACTTCGTTAAATATACATTATATTTTGAGTCCGGCTGGGATACAATCGATAGCACGAAGCATTTGGTGCTATCAAGTTTTCTGCCGTTAGATTTACCTATTTTATTATTTTCATTCGTTCGATTATACTATTCAACTAACCACCCACTCAACTCTAGAGGGCTCACATAATTCCAACCGCACATTTTTTAATGTAATAGCACCAATGACTTTGTGCTATTAATAGTATTCCAGCCTAGTTCTTATATTTTTCTAATAGAAAAAATAAAATAGTTACTGAATCAATTAATTGGTACATTTCCAGATGAAATAGTATTACTGAAATTTGCTGAAATAATAAATGGAATTTATAGCTTTTATCTTAATTAAAATAATTTAAAGCTTTCATATGGTCTGAAATTTATTAATTTACTAGTTTATAATTTTGAACTAAATAAACTAATAATAATAATAATAATAATAACAATAACCAATACAAAATTGAGGCACCTTAAAAATAACTAAATAAGCAATATTGTAACCAACGACAATGCCGTTGGTGTCATGCAATATTGCGGTCGATGACCGTTGAGGCAATGTCACCTCGTCATATCACATATATAAAGCAAGGCTCTTCTTTTTTTCAAAAAAAAATCTAAATTAAAAAAAATGATTGATATATTGCATAGTTTAATGATTATATATATAAGCATCGTTACGTGACAGGGATAAAAAATAAAAGTAAATTGCACCATGGTTTATTAGTATGTGAGGTCCTAAAAAATGTAGTTTTAATTATAAATAAATATGGATGCAAAGAAAAAAAAAAAAAAAGAAAAAGAGGAGAAGCTGTAGAAACTCCAATTTCGAAATAATAGCGAAGGGCGATTTTTTTTTTTTTTTTTTTTAATGAGAAACTGCTCAGTAAAAAAAAAAATTGGCAGAAATTATTATTGAATATTGCTAAACCGTGTGATATATATCCGACGGTTGAGAGGTGTGCATGTGGGGCCCATAATCTAAGCTTTCTGCAACGGTCCTTTTTTTCTCGAGATGCGCGAAATCCCCGCAAAACGTAATAATTGCTGTTCGTGGTCCTAACGGGCGCCTCTCTTTTGACTTTCAAACTCTTTGCGCACCCGTACAGACACTGATATAACCACGCCCCTTTATTCACAGATAATTATTATCTTTTAAGTATAAACATATAGAAATTATGTTAATTATTATGTACATTTGTTTTAAATTCCACCCTATTCAATATTTCAAAATTTTAATTTTACTATCCAATATTTATTTTAGACGGTTTATAACACTTTAATTTTAAAATTTCAAACTAGTGATGTATTTTAATAAATCTATAGTTATAAGAATTATATGATATATACTAATTGAATTTGCAAAAATAAACGACGTATTTAAATTTTGAAGTCAAAGTGTGCTTTACTAACTCAAATTAAATAAATTGAAAAATTGAATAGTAATATTAAAATTTTGAAAGACCGAATAAGTAATTCAAAATAGTCTATAGTCTGATAAATTTTATTTTATTTTTATTTTTTTCTTTTATGAATTTGTTTACAAGTTTCTACCACAAAATTTCTTCGGAAATAATGCATAAATTCTATCCCATCGGTTAAAAATAGGAATCCTAAAAGTTATATTGTAAATCTTGTTATTTAATTTCTAGGATGATGAGGTTGTTATTACTTAAAAGAAAAAAAAATTAAAAGACAAACATGCTAGTAAAATTTTTTTATAATAGAATCAATTTATTTAATTATTGTAATTCTTACCTACATTCAAATCACATGTAAATTAAATTATGAAATATAATATGTACAAATATATGACATATTAAATACTCTGCTAAATAATGATAATGCATGAAGCTCTATTTGTACGATTAAGTAAAAATAAATTAAAATATATCAATATAAAAATTTTTAATTTTTTATGAACTACACGATTTGTACCATAACATAATTATTTATATAATCTATACCACGTGACATATTTACAAAATTAATATATTTATTATATTATTTTATCTTTTCACCCACAGATGAAGCCATAATGTGGTTTGGGTGTATATATAGCAGCTTCTACGGCTACTTAACGGTCGATTCCGTCTCTTTCGCGTTTTTTAATTTAAAGAATAAAATCCCGCAACTCAAACACCTTTCGCACCTTCGTCCTCATTTTTCCCCCTCTCTCTCTCTCTCTCTCTCTCTCTCTCTCTCTCTTCTCCTACCTCCACATTCGAGCTCCACTACATCTCTCTTCTAGGGTTTTTTCATCCCCGACCCGTCCCAATCCCGTATCTCTTTGCGGAGAAGAAGAAGAAAAGGCGAGCGGAAAGAGGGGAAGTTTTGCTCATGGAAGAAACCCTAGCTCCGGCTCCGAGCGGCGGAGGAGAAGGTATGGCGCCGCCAGTGGCCGAAACCCTAGCGATGGCGGCGGCGGCGGAGGAGGAGGAGGAGGAATCGCCGTGGATGGGGAGGGTGGAGATCGACACGTCGGCGCCGTTCGAGTCGGTGAAGGAGGCGGTCGACCGCTTCGGCGGGAGCGCCGTGTGGAGGTCTCAGCTCAAGCAACTCTTCGCCCCTGAGGTTCGTAAATATGAATCATTTTCCCTATTACTTTTCTCTATTTTTCTCGTCTAATATATTTCTCTTTTTCTTGTATTTTTTTTTTTCAATCTCTGCGTGATGTGAATAATTACTTCAAATTAACAGTTTTAATTTGGGGAAACGTAGAAAACCAGTTGAAATTAGTTAAAATTAGCAGTTTTAACTTTTAAGACTCTGAAATTATGGATTTGCCTTGTTTGGACCTTTAAATCTTGGTTCCATGAACATATATTATACCTAATTGACGAATTCGGTAACTACTTGAAATTAGCATTGTGAAAATAGTTATCGTATTCGGAAATAAATTCGTGTGGCTAAATGTGGTGTAGCAAACTAGCAGATGCACTCACAGGTCAATGCACAACAATATAGTTAATAGTGGGTAGGACTTGTACTGTAGCTGATCCTGCATTTATACTGGTACTCGGCGCATACATTTCGTGTGACTCATTTAAAAGGAGGAAAATTTGCTGAGAACTATGATCCATAACATAGTAGATAGTAAAATGTCGCGGGTCTTTTCACTATCGTATGTTTGTTTGTGTGAAATTTCTCATGCATTAAATGTTCTCTTGTTTCTGCACGTCTGTAATTATCGCTTAGCTGTTTGTTGTTAGTAGTATGTTCTTCATTTTCATGTTCTAACCGTCAACAAATCTGAAGATTGCGTTGCATGCATGCTCAGTTTGGATAAATAGACTACTGTTCACCCTTTCTTTTTTTTTCATAGTGTTGGTGTGTATACTTGACATGTTATTGGCATTATGATCACTGATGTGTTTCTTCTCAGAAAATTCATGGTTCTGAGGATGTTGATGTTATGAAAGTGGAAGAACAAACCGCACAGCTGGAGAAGGATCTCATCGTCAAAGAGAGGGAGACGCTTGAAGTGTTAAAAGAGCTAGAGGAGACCAAGAATATCGTAGCCAGCTTAAAGTTGAGAATCCAGAGTGAAACTTCCGATGCTGATGTAAATTTGAACTCGGATAATAGAAAGGTGCATCCTATATCTGATACGGAAGAGAATATGTCTGGAAATTTGGAGAACCGTGATGATATTGAAGGTGTACTACGGCCCGATCAACCTCCGGGTCAGATCTTGATGGAACTGAAGCAGGCGAAGATGAATCTTAATAGAGCGACAGGCGATCTTGCTGGGATTCGGGCTTCAATTGATTTACTAAATTGTAAAATAGAGAAGGAGAAGACATTGCTTGAGAAAACCAGAGAGAAGTTATCTTCTAAAACTTCTATCATTTCTTCATTGGAGGAAGAAATCAACCAAACGACACTGAAAATGCAGGAAAAAGATTCTGAGACTAAGAGTTGTGAAGATCCCTCGGATACTACGAGCGAGATCAAACAATTGAACAATGAGATAGAAAAGTCTAGAGGCATGATAGATGCTGCGAAATCTGAGGTTATGAGATTGACAGCGGAGATTGAGCAAACAAAGAGTAGCATCAGAACCGCTGAAATTCGGTGGCTTGCAGCCAAGAAGATGGAAGAGGCTGCCAAAGCAGCAGAAGCCATTGCTCTTGCTGAGATCAAAGCTCTAATAAACACTGAAAATTCTACAATCAACGCTGAAAGTACTTGTAGTATAACTCTTTCGATGGAGGAGTATCTCATGCTAACTTATAAAGCTCAAGAAGCCGACGAAAGATCCAGAGAAAGAATTGCAGATGCTATGATCAGAGTTGATGAAGCGAACCAGTCGAAATCGGAGTTACTGTTGAAGGTAGAAGGAGCAAAACTAGAGGCAAAAGCAAGTAAGGGAGCACTGGAAGAAGCACTTTTGAGGGAAGAGGCCGCTAATCGAGGAAAGCTCGCTGTTGAAGAAGCCCTTCGGAAATGGAGATCCGAACACGGTCAGAAGAAACGCTCGGTTCAAAGCAATGCCAAGTTCAAGAATTCCACTCATCATCGAAGAGATTCATCTCGCGTGATCGATCTCAACGGGACAAACTTGACTAGTGACGGTCCGAGGAGTACATTAAGGCCGACAATGACTATCGGGCAGATACTTAGCATGAAGTTGACGAGTCCAGAAGACTACGATACGAGCATAGTCGAGAAGAAAATCGAAGAGCCCAAAGCAAACTCTCTGGGCCAGATGCTGAATAGAAAACACGGAATGCTTTCTACGAAAGATGGGTCGGGGTCGGCTCGGAAGCAAATACCCGCGAAGAGGAAGAAGTTCGGGTTTGCTGGCTTCTCGACACTCCTGGCGAAGCAAAACAAGAGCAAGAAGAAGAGACAGACTTGACGCCCAAGTTCTAAGCTAGTCATGAGTTACTAATTTACCTCCTATGCTGTACCTTTTTTTTTTCTTTCTTTCTTTTATCCTTTTAGTTACTTAGATGATTGTAAAATAGGTCTAATGCATGGTTGTTATTAGGTTACTTCTAAGCATGTCTTAAGGTACTCTGATATATGTAGGTCTAATGGTTGTAATTGTGCTTCGAGTTGTCGGTTATTTAGTGTTACATACTAGTATAAATTTGAGTTTCTAGATCTTATTAAGTAATTCTAATGTGTTATGTTATGATACATTGAGATAGAAATTATTTATTAATTCATGAATGCCAAAGTAGTCGATATGTCCGAGTGGTTAAGGAGACAGACTTGAAATCTGTTGGGCTACGCCCGCGCAGGTTCGAACCCTGCTGTCGACGTTTTTTTTTTTTTTTTTATACTTTTTTTATAATTTTTTTTTCTTTTTTTATAATTTTTTTTTTCTCTATAATATAGAGTTATTTTTGTTTTTATATTCCTAAAGTTCCTAACTCGTTTTAATTTCATTGGATAGGTGGATGCTGCATTGTCCATGGAATATGCGAAACCTGAGGATAATTCATTTCATTTTGTTTATATAATAAATAAAAAAAATTAATACTCCCCCCACTTGTTCCTAATTAAATTTTTATTCCTTACGCATACGACAAAGAACACGTTTCTCAGCAAGCAATTACATGCCAACAAAATATCTCACGTCCTTCCCGAAGAATCCTTTTCTATTGGTTGAGCGCGAAATCTTTGTGGATAAAATAACGTGAGTTTTACATAAATTCAAATTAGGCTTCATATTTTTCGTCACGGTATTATTTTCCATAATAATTGTTGAAGGTTCTCCCTACTCTACTTCTTATCAGAGGGAGTCAAACTCCCTCTCCATTGATTAGAGAGAGAGAGAGAGAGGAGACACCACGATACACTCCATTCCCTTTTTTTCCTCGATCTAATCCAGAATTTAGGTAAATTTCTCTTTTTTCCCTCTTGATTTCTTGTAATTTGATGTTAATTTTGTTGTTTTTGATGTAGGAACTGCAATTTTGACTTGAATTATGTTTCTGTGCATGTTCTAGATTTTTTTTTTTTTTTTTTTGAAATAGATGTTCCTGGTTTGATATTTAGTAACACAATTTTCTTTTGTTAATTTGAGTAAAATTTCATTTGGAACTACTAAATCGAATTGTAAATTTCATTTGGAATTATAATTTTTTTTTCTCTTTTCTTTTACAATACCCATTTCACAATTTAGTATAAAGAGGGAGAAATTAAATCATATTGGAAATTGAATTAACTTAGCTCAACCTCTTTTTTTTGTTTTTTTGCATGGATATAGACGACATGTTTCATCTCAATATGGTGTCTTAGGGTTTATATGTTGGTTTATCCAATCCGGATTCGTGGTCGTGAATTGAATCCTCAGAGGAATCAATTGAAAACAATTCGCGTTTATGTTCTGAAAGTGTTTAATAGAGTTCGAAAATTCCTTTGGTGCGATTTAAGTGCTCGAGAACATGTTGTTGGTGTAAGTTTCGTAGTAGAATATCGGTTTGATCATTGATGATGAGATGTACGATTACGAAGTTACTTCTTTTGATTTAATGTTATAAAGAGTAGAGATATAAAATATTAAAACACCATTCGCTGATAGCTCAGGTTATTGGAGAACAACTGTTGCGAATAGGTGGTGCTGATCTCAACCCCTGCTTGTTAGAAGCAACAAGTAATGGAGCAATCAAGGATTCAAGATTTGGTTTTGCATCACTTAATGAATAGTTTAGATTAGATTAGCTCTAAAAAACATACCTCTATCTCTTGTTAAGTAACAAAATTCGAAGTTTTCTATATGACAGTTAACTACCTTATGCAACAGATATGGTGGGATTGCGAGTCCGGTTGTTTCTGCTACTTACGCTTGTTATTAGCTTTACCATCACAGATGCAAGAAATGTGGCGACTGAGGAAAATATCGGTAAGTTACAGGATGGTTTTTCATGTGTCAGTTACTTATTTGTTGATTTTTCAGCTGTCGCAATCACAATAAATTGACATATTTGAGTTGGATTTAAGTTTGGACTTAATAATGCATCTGGTTCAAGCATCACATTCGCGTAACATATGACTGTATTTGGCGCACCGAAGAGAAGTGATAGTACTTGAAGTAGGTTATATTAAGTGTCTGATGTATTTGAAGTTCCAGATGAATCATTATATTCGACCGAATATTTGGTTGGTGATTGATCTTCATTTCTCCGGTTTTTCCAGGTGATACCAGTATAGCAATTGAAAGCAAGACATCTACATCAAATGTGCAGAAAAAACAATTCTGCCAATTATGCGAGGAGTTAGCAGCTGAAGCATTATTCTACATCGGCGAAAATGAGACACAGGCTGAGATCGTCGGCGTCCTCCATCAAGCCTGCTCCAAACTCCGTTCTTTGAAACAACAGGTATTCTTATTTCGACTTATAAATTTCTGTTTATGCAGACTGAATTTCTCAGAAATAATTGCTATTTCTGCGTATTTTTTCGCAGTGTATTACGTTGGTGGACTATTATGCACCTCTTTTGTTCCTGGAGATTACTACAATAAGCCCCGAACAGTTCTGCGAAAAGGTGAATCTCTGTAAGGACACGGCACTAATTCGCCTTCCAAAACTCGGTGATGTTTGCACACTTTGCCATCAGGTTGTTGACGAAATTCTTGCCAAGTTAGAAGATTCCGACACACAGGTATTTGACTATACATTCCATCTTGGCAGTGTCGAAATTATAACAGGGTTTTCGCAAATATATATCCCTTTACCTTAAATACCCAAAATTGGACAAATTCCTTGCAAAGTTAGTATTTTTGCATGCTCCCTCTTGGTAACTGTATCCATTTGCATTCAACATGTAACAATTTCTAAATCGTCGGAGGGAAACTAGCTAGGAAGATTGTTATGATTGCTGAAGATTTTTTTTCTTTCTAATATGGGAATCATTTTGTAGCTATATTTAGATAATTTTACAATTTTGAAGTTGGAACCTTGAAAAGCATAATTTCATTCTACCTGAAAGCCTCATTACATGTAAATAATGCAGTTTACGGCATATAATGTTATAAAAATCTGATACTCATGGAGCTAATTACTTATTTCTAACCTATGTGTTCTGTTTACTTTAAATGGCAGCTTGATGTTATCGAGATGCTCCTGAAAGCATGCACCAAAGTGGAAACTTATGTGCAACAGGTGAGATTTCAAGTAACCATGTACTAGATTGTAAATTAGCTTGAATGAAATCTAAACTACCATATAGTACATAGAACTGGGATTCTGAGATTGCCACATAATTAGTACTATTGTATTGTGAAATGATTATCGCGTACTCTTTTGGATCGAACAATCACAATCTTACATTTTTCAGTTCTAGCTCAAGTCAATTCTTTATTTCCAGATGTTCTACTGTCTCTTGTGAATTAGATTTTACAACTTCTGTTTCTCATTCCGTTTCCTTGGCCAGTGCAAGAAATTGGTCTTCGAATACGGCCCTCTGATCCTGGCAGACCTTGACAAATTTCTCGAGACGAAGGATATTTGTACCTCCATCCATGCATGCAAAGCCAGCAAAGGATTTATGGTCGGAGCAGAAGCTCGTTATTCGGCCTGATTCTTTATAAGCAAACAGGTTAATCTGTGATTCGATGTGTAGAATATCGGAAAAAGAAGCTATGATGTTGTATTATGCCCTGTATTCATAACCTGTATATTTCTCATTGAACTATGGGTCATGTAGATCTTGAAATTTGTGCTTTTATAATTCGTTCAAGCTCACGAAATTGTTAGTTTATTGAGCTGTAAATAATTCTTATTCGATACATTAAATATGTTCAATGTGATGCTTCAGCTTCAAATGGTGCTATTTACAGTTTGGTAACTCTGCTTATCTGTTGTACTTATACACCCTAAATTTGTGCATCTACATGATTGCTAGTTTATTGATCTGTAGATTAAGTATTTGTTTGGGATGTTCAGTGTAATGCTTCAGCTGCAAATGGTGTATAGTTCTTCATTATTATTATTATGAATGTAGGTCCCTTAAACTGAGGTCACAAGCGCGATCCCCAATTCAAAGCTCATACAGAGGCTCGAACCTCTGATCTTATGGTCGGTACTTGATTACGTAACCATTAGACTATTGGTGGTTTGTTAAAGCTAATATCAACTTCTAGGGTCTAGAAAAAGCTTCAGTTTAAAGCGTTTTCCGCCGGTTAATTAAGCTGCTGAAGAGATTTTACTATAAGAAACTATCAAGATTTCATTTAACGACAGTTTTAAACAGCACTTTTACAGAAACTCCAAATCAAATCAATCCTAAGAATTACTATATTGTGAAGGCTCTAGCGATGCTCGTATGGGCTAGTCCAAAATGATTTTGCTGCGATGAATTTTTATTGCATCATTACAAACTATCAAAATTAAACAGAAAAATACTAGTAGGAGAAGAATCAGGTGCATTAAAATGTTTGATTGGTGGTGCCAACCATCAATGTTACCATCAACAACCAAAAAAAAAAAAAAAAAAAANAAGAGTCTAAGATGTAACAGTAAAATGATATTCTTCTTTAATCCAACGCAATAAACAACTCACACGATTTCATCATCAGAATTGTTTGACTAAATCAAGACTAGCTTTAATTCACGTTAGTTTCCTTTCTTTTTTGGCTTATGGTTTAATTGGAACTTATTAACTTAATTTCACCTGGGATGAAACTGTCACAATCAAAGCACTCGGTTTTGGTTTTTTAGAAGCTAATTAAGAACACCAACCACTTACTGAAAACGTCTTTTGATCTTATCTCAGAAGAGTAATATTTCTGAGATTAGGGAATCCAAATTGGCCACTAACTCAATTATTAATTTCTTGGTTCTTTTTTTTTTATAACTCAAAGTGTTGAAGGGTTTGCACCAATCCAAAAGCTTTACTTAAAAAACTTCTGTTTTCTATCTAGTTTAGAACTAGTAAACTGAACGGAAAAAATACTGTGTACTTAGATAATTTTCCAATTAAGAAATAAGAAAACTTTCTATTAAGTCTATATAACATAATATATTTTTCAAAAACTAGGTGTTACGGCACTGACATGAAATACTAGACACGACACGACTCGGACACAGTAATTCGGCAGATTCCAAACAATTAGGATACGAACGCGACGTAGACACTGCTAATAAAATATATATTTATTATATATAAAATATTAATTTTGGTAAAATACTGTTATATTTTTTATACGAATGAAAGTTAGTGAAATTTTTATTTATAGCTTACATATTTTAAGAAAATAAATTTTCCACCATATACAGTTTGTTTATATTGTCTAAAAAACTTATATGCATTTCTCATAAATCTAAATATTTATTCTCTTACATTTCATATGTAGACTGAGGGTGGCCAGGCCCTCCTCAACTTTTAAAATGTTCATTTTAGATCCCTATATTGCTAAGATTTAAAAGATAAAAAGTAATAGCTAAACAAATGTTATAATAGTGGTCTACATGCAAGAAAAGTTTGTTTTAGTGTATCACGAGGCACAACATGATGGGCAAAGAGTCTATCACCAGAGAAAAAAATAAAATATGGAATTGCATGCACCTGATACACCATACATCATACTTGATGAAATTTAGGATATGTATATTTTAAAAATTAAAAATTATCTTGTAAATATAATCAGCTTCATTTGAAAGGTTTATATATATGAAAAGTTATAAATTTTGAGTATATATTACTTAAGTATCTAGTAGTCCTAAAAAACAGCAGACTAAAAAACTACATATATATTATACACTATAAACTATAGATGTCTAAAAATTATAATTGTTGATATACATGTACTTTGAATGGCATAAAATATAGTTAACAAATTCAATTTTAATTTTGAGTTATTATAATTATATAGCTTTTGGCCTCTTTAGAAATTGAATTTTGGCTTCGTCCCTGATTATATATATATATATATATATATATATTTATGCAGAAGAAAAAGTAAAATAAAAATATGTATATATATATTTTTAATTATATGTGTTATGGATCTACATTAAATTAAATGTGCGCCCAAGACGTGTCCACATGGAACACACGTTCGACACGACCACGTGCGTGCCTTGACAGAGACTTATAAAAATGCACCACACTTTTTGTAGTATAAACTGGAGGGGAAAAAAAAAAAAAACTCTTGGCCAATTTTATTGCAAACTATTAATTTATATGTTACAGCATACATATTTAAAAAGAGCAAATAGAAGACAAAAGAACAGATATTTCAACCTGTGCTATGTCACAACACATAACATAAAATTAAAGAGCTCACAACACAATTGAACTAGAAATAGTATTGTAATATACGGCCACCACGCTAATTTTCTTTCGGATATTTTGCAGATAAATAAATAGTATTGTACTATGACAGATAAGTTTGATATACATATAATACTGGTTCATGAACAATATTTAGAATATATTTTGGAATGCTCTAATAAGAAGATAAGATTAGAAGATATGGAATGAAATGCTCTAATAAGAAGATAAGATTAGAAGATATGGAAGGATCAGATGATTGTTCAGGTTCTCAGTACTTGGAAGACAATATTTGAAGAATACAGTTGTGTGTGGTGTGACATTTAATTTCTACAAAAGATTAATTGGGAGACTCTTCACAGAGTCTCAAGCAGTAGTGAGTTTCCTCGAACTTTCTCAGGAGGAAAAATGAAGATTCCCATTGTCATGCTTTGGTATTTTCCTCTCAATGTAAACTTGGAATGTAGCCATTTTTAGTCATGCAGGTTCCAACCAATTTCAAGTTATCAGTGGATTTTTTTTTTTTTTTTTTTAAAAAAAAGAAGCTAGCCGCTGGCTACAGCCTACTGGTGTGCACGGATTAATTAAGGGGGTGTTTGGCCTAGCTTTTAAAATGCGCTTTTAGACTGAAAAGTGATTTTCGATTCAATAGAGTGTTTGACAACTCATTTTTAAAATTTGATTCTACTTTTTACAATCAGAAAACTGATTTTGAAGGTCCCATAATCAAAAGCAGAAAAAAGCTGCTTCTTGAAATCTGATTCTGATTTTTAATATAGCCTTCCAATTTTTATTTTTAATATTTAAATTTAAATTTAATTTTAAATTTTAATTTTTTAGATTCATTTTTGAATTTTTAAATTTTAACTTTTAAATTTTAAATTTTAAATTTTGAAAAATATATTTCAAACTTTAAATNTATTTCAAACACAATTACGTACGTTACCCTTCTGAATCGAACGTTACCCTTCTTACTTTAAATTTTAATTTTATTTCAACCTAAGTCTTCCCATTGCATGCATTAACACAAAAATATACTTTTGTAAATATCTACTTTCAACTTTCTTACGCATTTGGCAAAAGCCTCGATAATTGGTATATGAAGCGTTAAATACAAAAATATTTAAACACTGCTCTTTATCAGATAAAGTGTTTAGAGTACAATGGTTATTTTGTATTATCTAATATGATAACAGAGTAGAAGATTCTGAGTTCCAGTCATATGACGTCAGGCTTCTGTTATTATTAATTTTCGCACATTTTATTTAAGTTCACGTCATGAGCCTACAAAAAATCTCGAGTCTACGCATGAGGAAATATTTAAATATCGTTCTTTATTATTTTAAACTTTTAGAGTACAATAGTTGTTTCGTATTATTTTACGTTATATCAGACCAGCAGGTTTTGAGTTCGAGTCACGCCATACTCCTACCATTATTAATTTTCTTACATTTAATTCAAGTCCATATCATTAGTCTATAAAAGTCTCAAATCCAAACGTGAGAGGAGTATTAAATATAAAAATATTTAAATACTATTTTTTATCAGTTTAAAGATTTTAGAGTACAACGGTTGTTTCATATTGAAAAAAATTTTCAAAAATTATTTTTTTAGAACCGGACAAAAAAACTGGAAAAGTAGAATTTCATAAGAAAAAATCTTTTTCTTGTTTTATTTCATATTTTTTTTAGGAACCAAACCTCTCCTATCCTAAGTTATTTTCTAAAAAAACAATTGAATAGCATGCCACTCTTCTTTTTTTTAAAAAAAAAAAAAAATCCATACAAGAGAAACAGGCTCCAAGGATTCATATGGTATATGACGAGAAAGTATGGTAAAATAATATTTAGTTTTTTCGTAAAAAAATCACATTGTGTAGAATCTGTAGATCGTTACAATTCAATTATATGATGAGAAAGTATGGTAAAACAATATTTAGTTTTTTCGTAAAAAAATCACATTGTGTAGATCGCTACGGTTCGATTAATATAATTTTTACAGCTTTACTAGAAAATGCACAAACATACATATCTCTAGCTAGTTCTTTTTTATTTTTTATTTTTTCAACTCCTAAGAAACCATCCATTCCCAAAAAAAAATCCTTTTGAATATTCTGATATTGTCCTAAACACGTAATGATTAATTTATTCAATACCAAAAACAATTATTTAAGTAGAAAATTTAAGTTAAGCCCAACACGGCTCTATTACATGTGCTGACGATTAGAGACATCATTAACTCTTTTTTTTCGAATTTTTTAAAAACGTCATTAAAAGTTATGGCATGTGTTTTTTTTTCAATTTTTATTTTTAAAATCTTTTCTCCTTTACTTGAACACCTCAAAATATAAAATAAAATAAAACGTGTGGGCGTCGTTTTGTTTATTAAAAAAATGAGAGAAATGATTCGGTACTTTTAAAAATAAAAAATAAAAAAGTTTTTAATCGTTGATTAATAGAGGGTAAAAATATAACTTTAATACTTAGCAGGTAAAAAGATTATTTTATTCAAGGTTAGTTTGGTAATTAAAAAATACAATATTTAAAGAAAATTTTAATTGAGGTCCTTAATTTATGCATTAATTAGCACTAATTTAGAAAATTAATTGATTAATCAAATTTATGCAATTATTAGGCATTAATTTAAGAATCTACTTTAAATGTTTTAGTGTTTCTCAAATTATGCATTAATTTAAATTATAGAAATTTTAGAAATAGTTTTATTTCTAAATACGATGAATTTAAATTTTAAAAATTAAATACTTAAAATTTAAAAGTGAAATTTAAATTAGAGAATTTCATATTACTATTTAAAAACTAAATTTCTACCAAAATTTAAAATACAGTTTATTCGCACCAGTTTAAAACGTAATGCATAAAAAACTTAGAGAGTAAGATTTCTACAACTAAATTTTTCTAGAGGAATTTCATATTACAATTTAAATTTTAAATTCAATGATTTAAAAACTAGATTGAACCGATTGATTTGACTGATCAGACTTTGACCTATTCTATCAAGAATCTGATTTTAACCTATTGAACCGAATAACATTACGAACAATTTGGAACCGGTAAAGATAATAAATATTTTAAATAGAATGATAATTTAACTGTTAGATCTAATAAATATTTTAAATATAATTTTAAACAAATAAATTAAAAAGATTAGAATTATTGGTGAGAAAAAAATAGTTAGGAATTTGAATTCGAATATGACTAACAATCACAAAATTTATTTCCGAGCTCGACGGATTTCAAAAATTCATATCCAAATTCAAAACTGACCAATATTCCGAAACTCAAAACCAAACCTAAACCAGAAGACTAGAATTCAAACAATTATTTCTGTTTACCATATTTCAAAGTATTTATATGAAACTTAAATTTTTAAAATATAAATTTGAATATAATATTAAAATTTAAATTTAAAAGTGAAATTTAAATTAGAGAAATTTCATATTACTATTTAAAGTTTAAATTCAATGATTATATTGTCAAATCATTTGAAATTTTTCTTATATGAAATGCCAAATTATGAAAGAAAAGATAGAGAGAGAAAAAGGAACAAAAAAAAAATAAAAATTATGAAAATATAGTAGATGTAAAATAACTAAATTGCCCATGTATTAAAATACAAAAATATCCTTTTTTGAGGTACTTTGTCGGTACCTCTCCCAAAACGACATGCTATTGCAGATCATAAATTTAAAAAAAATTAAATCTGAGTCGTTGAATACACGTGAATGAACGGTAATAAAAAAATATATATATATAGAAACATTACTCAATAAATAAAGTAAAAGTGACCACATTCTATGAACTAGTTTTCAAAATCATAATAACTATCTAAATTAATGTTCAAACCACAATTAATTGCATTGAATGGTGTCCATGTTGAGTTTTTGAGAAATAAATTATTCTTTTTGACATGATTTACGGAATAAATTATTCAATTTGGTGCAACAATAAATCAATTATTTTTGAAACAAAATTGAAATGAGTCATCAAAAACGACGCGATGCCGCTTCTTTGACCATATATTTAATTATTTATAATTTAATTATCAATTTTTTTTCTGGTGAGTTATCATTAGAATAAATTATGTTGCTAAAGCGACCGTGATTTGATGTGTGAGGGATATGTTTGTTTTTTGACCTTTCATTGTTGGAAGAGACAAAAATAAAGAGCCAGAGAGTTACAAACTATAATTTTACAAAAAAGGGGCACAAATTTTCTACAGCTTTGTAAGATGACTATTGATCTAACCATTCTATAAAATGTAGTAGTCATCTCATTTGTTAGATTTAATTTTTACATGGCTTTCAGTTTTTTTATTAAGCTAAAAGTCACTGGCAGTGACACGGAATAATGCTAGAGCACGACAATTCGCCAACTTTCAAATAATTAAAATACGAATAAAATACTAATATTGCTAATAAAATATAATCTTATTAATATAATATATATATAGAGAGAGCTAGACTGGTATACTATCGGTAGCACGAAGGCCTCTGTACTACCAAGTTGTTTTCAATGATACCGCATCCAAATCGACGATCGGATCCGTTAGACTTGATCTACACTATTGAAAGTATTTGAAAACTAAATTTCATAATTTTTCGATATTATTTACTTATCAAACGAGTAGTCTGAAAATGAACGGCTGAAAATAAAAATCTCATAAAAAATGATGATAGAAAACTTGAATTTAAGATCAGAGATACTGATCTTACTCTGTAGAGTAAAAAAAAATTTCTATAAAAATTCCATCTGATTTGGATCGTTTTACACTGTTAAATTTACAAATGCATCACATCTATTATTAAAATTGTTAATTTAGAGACCTTTTAATCACTAGCCAAATGATGTTCAAAAATTCTGAAATTTAGTTTCCAAATACTTTCAATAGTGTAGATCAAGTATAACGTCGCTGATCGTCGATTTGGAAGCCGCATCATCAAAAACAACTTGGTAGCACGGAAGCCTCCGTGCTACCGATAGTATAGCAGCCAGACTATATATATATATATATATAGTTGAGCTAGAATACTATCGGTAGTAAACGAGCCGTTTTACTACCGATTTGTTTTTGATGATAGAACTTCCAAATTGACGATCGGCTCTGTTAAATATGATCTAAACCATTTAAACTACCTAGAAATCAAATTTCACGCACTTTCGATATTGTTCTTTTATCCATCAAGTAAACAGAAAAATGAATGGCTAAAAATAAATACTCTTTAAAAAATGATGATATATAGGAGTCTTGTAATTAAGATCAAGAGTATAGATTTTGTTTTAAATAGTTTAAAGAATTTTCTAACAAAAATTCAATTGATTTGGATATCATTACGCCGTTAAACGAGAAAACGCCTCTTATCGACTATTAAAATTACAAATTTTGAAACAAATCATTAGGCAAATGATGTCGAAAAGATTTGAAATTTGATTTCTAAACACTTCAAGTGGTATAGATCATGTTCAACGGAGCCGATCGTCAATTTGGAAGTTCTATCATCGAAAACAAATCGGTAGTAAAATAGCTCGTTTACTACCGATAGTATTCTAGCTCAACTCTCTCTCTCTCTCTCTCTCTCTCTCTATATATATATATATATACTCTCTCTCTCTCTCTCTCTCTCTCTNATTTTTATTGATAATTTACATATTTTTTAAAAAAATTCTACAACATACAAATTAATTTATATTGTAAAAAAAATTTAAAATTTGTACATATTCACCCGAAAGTTAAAATATTTATCATCTTGAATTTATAAAGCATAAAAAAAATAAAATAAAAATATGTATATCTTTTTTTTAATTGTTTGCGTTGTGTGTTGAGATTAAACGCGCATCCAAGGAGTAGTGCTCACTTCGGACACGTATCTGATACGGATACATGAGTGTCCGACACGAAAACACGAGACT
Organism: Ananas comosus; assembly: GCF_001540865.1. Lineage (NCBI taxonomy): Eukaryota > Viridiplantae > Streptophyta > Magnoliopsida > Poales > Bromeliaceae > Ananas > Ananas comosus. The sequence goes on along the minus strand of NC_033624.1, from coordinate 13,491,711 downwards.
GACAAAAGTCTCCGTGATATTTAGTTAAGCTATCAAATAGGCGAAGCATTTGGCCAATGAAAATGTTGCAAACAATTTAACATTTTGTCTGTATTACTTAGGATGCGTATGATATTGAGATTCACTACCGCTAATAATTAAAAGAAAATTAGAAAAAAAAGCATATAAAAATACATTTTTATATGCTTTGATAGGATTTCATAGTAATATTACGTGGAAAAATAAATAGAATATTTTTTATTATATTTTTTCACATTTGAGTAATTACTTTTTTTATCGTGATATATAGAGTGATCGATTTTGTTTCGTTGTGTATTATATTTATTGATTTTTGAAATCGTAACAGGTGATCGTTTTAGCCTTGTTTGAAAATCAATAGCATTCGAAAAATATGAAAAATATTTTTAATCTATTTTTTTTTAAAAAAAAATTTATGATGCAAATTTGAATAAAATAGGACAAATCCGCATATGCGGCTGAAGCGCCATATAACTTGGCGACCTTTTGTTGACCGGGTCATGGGCCACGTGTCGTGGGGTCCCACACGTTGCGTGGCCTCTCGTGATCCGTCCATTTTTCCCCCACCGCACGATGCCCCTTACTTATGCAGTGGCCCTGTAACCCGCATAATCAAAATTTGCATTAAAGGCAACCGTACACGTGTCTCCCCCTCGCCGGCTCGGATAATGAGAAGCTAGCTTCTCGTGGGGCCCACGAGATGTACGGTGGGATGTTGATATGTCGAGCAACCTATCTCGAAACGTACAACCGCCCACGATATTATCGATAGGGAAAACTTAAAAAACCTGCTATGTGGTTTTGAAGTTTTTTATTTTGCTCCTGTGATTTAAAATGTATCAATTTATTTTTTTATACTTTTTTTTTTTATTAATTTTATTATTATTTTTTTAAATCAGTAATAAAGTTAAAATTAAAGAGTACTAAAATAAATATTTGATAAATCTAGGTGAATATCTGAAGTTTTTTGTATATAATTTAATAAAATATTAACGAAAAAGTTATTGAAAAAATAAAAACGAAACCACAGGGGAGCAATTTGATACATTTTAAATCATAGGGGGACAAAGTGAGAAACTACGAAACTACAACAGGGTTTTTGAAGTTTTCCCTTATCGATATCAGTGAGTTGGAAACTAAGCTACGGACAAATATTTCTATGGGGAACGGCGTTTGTTTGCGTATCAAAACAATATATGCAAAAAGATTTTAAATTCTAAACCATAAATTCTTTTACATATATTTTTAAAATATCATAATATATATATATATATATATATATATATATATATATATATATATATATTATATTAAATTATATTTAAAAAAAAAAATAAAATTTTAAAGCAAAAAAGGTGCACCGGGTGCACCAAAAAACCGGACTGCCACACCCTGTAACCCTGTTTGGAGAGCAGCTGGGGCGATGGCCCCACGTGGCATTCATCTGGAGCATTCCCAAATAACTCTCTTTGGACAACTCTCTTTGGACACGCTGTCCATAAAATTTTAGCTCCAAAGTTATAGATATGATACGAAATTCGGCCTTTCATACAATTATAATTGCAGCAATTAAATTTAAATATATCAAATTAGTATTATGATGTGCATGTAGTTATAATTGTAATGCAATTACAATTATATATAATCAGACAGTCATTTAGAGAAATGCGATAAAATTTAGTTAGTAAACGATGCTTGAGTTTAATTAACGGATATAATTTCTCTAGTAAGGTTAGAATACTCTTAGAAATACTATATATGAATAGTACATGCATCCAACTTCTTAATCTTTGGGTGCCTAAAATTTACTATTTGGTATGTGTTGTACTATTATGAATTCAGAGATTAAAATGTTAATAGAAGGCTTTATTCATGTTCTTTTAGAAGCACTCAAAATGAGCTCTAATTTCTCATATCATGAAAAAATAATTATATTAATATCATCATCCAAATAATACTTTTTTTTTCTGAGAAAAAGATAGCATGCTATCCATTTCATTCATTGAAAAAGTGAATTAAGCTACAAGGGTGAGTCAGTACACTCAGTACAGGTCTCGAACAAGGCAAAAAAAAAAAAAATCCACACATTGATTCATAAACAGTTAATCTCCTGGAAGAAATTCCGCCTATTGAATCATAAGCTGTTTAATCTTACTGATACCAAGGAAAGGGTCTGGCTTGATCGTTCTGAAAATCACACTGTTTCTAGTCTCCCAAGTGACCCACTAACAGGCTATTAAATCTATTGGCCTAGAGTTTGACGGTAGCGAACCTTTCCTTCTCATCCATCTATCCCAGACCAAAGACACGTCATCGCTCAAATCACTTGACTATATATTCTCCAAGGCTATTGCCATTAGAAATCTGAAAAACACATACTGAGTAAATAAGTGATCCATTATTTCTTAATAATGCTTTTTTACTAGTGTAGTAATTTGTGCGATACAACGGATAAATAGTTAGAAAAAAAAAAAAGAAAATATCGACAAAGAAGAGAAAACGGTGATAGAAGAGGTGAGATTCATCTTGCCGATGAATAAAGATAACAGCCGAAAGAAGTGAAAAAAAAAAATAGTTTGGCCCAATACAGAGGTGTAAGCTAATTCGTTTCAAGCAAACAAAGAAAAAAAATTCGGTTTGGTTCAAGCAAAAAAAAGAAAAAAGTAAAGGACTTGAGCCAGTTCGGAAGAGTCTACACTCAACAATGATTGGTTCGGATTAAACAAAGAAAGCGAAAAATCCGGTTTGATTAAAGCAAATATATATATATATGAAAAATTTAAGCCGGTTCGGAATGAAGCTCAAACCCAATAATGAAAGGAGTATTATTATGTAGCAAATTTTGGAAGAATAATATATAGATATAAATACTCTAGTATGTTAAATATGTAGGCATTGATCTCATGGAGACTACAGCATACTTGATGTTTTGAAAATGTTAGAGCAATTTGCTGTATTTAACGATATTTTTAAGCCTTTGCTCATCAAGATTGAAAAATGTTTTCCGCCCAAGCAAAGTAACTTCTATGCAAAACATTTACATGTATAAAAAAGTTCGCTCAAATTATTGGTGATAACGTACCATACACTAGCTAGTAATCAAGTCAAACTTTTAAATATTAGAATAGGCAAAATTGTAAGACTCATATTTTTAACCAAATTTAATTCCAGATTTTATGATTCTTCATAGCTCTGCGTTAAATTGTTTATATCCAGCCGGTTTTAAATATCATGAACAATAGCAAATATATAGGCTATCTTAATTTGACTATCCAACCGTCTAAATTTTTTGATCCAATAATTAACTATTTGACGATTCTTTACTTTGGAATTTGGGTGCATTGCTATATCTTTTAAAAGTTAATTAGATAGTTGAATGAGAGTGGGCCATAGTTAGTTTATAAATAAATTTTTTATATTTTTATCAAAAAAAATATTAATAAATAATTTATCTATCGAATCAACCTCGGTCGAATCATTTCTGGTATGTGAATTTTTAAAATGATGTGGATAAGCATTTGAATTACTATTTGCATTTTTCTAGTATGTGAATTTTTAAAAATGATGTGGATAAGCATTTGAATTGCTATTTGAAGAAGCTGCAAGGAAAGAAAGATGGATGACTAGTAATTTTAGCCGGCAATCTGCACGTGCACGGATGTTGTTTTGGCGGCTGCGAGCGGAATCAGATGAGGCGGACTGGGAGCGAGAAATTTGGAAGAAAAATGTGAACAAAACTATTATTAGTTTCAAAGGCGGCTGACCGAAGAGTAGTCCCTGATTGATTAATTTGCTCAGATAATAATATGAAATGAAATAAATAGGTATCAACGATAATTAATGCCGTTGGTTAATTGCGGTAACGGTAGCGGTAAGTTTTTGGGATCTACCGAGGCGAGTCTCCGTCAGATTTAATCGGGACCGTCCATCTGACAGTGGGTGGCGCACGTCATCCTACTTACATCAAACACTTTCCTTGGAAAGTGACGTGCTCCCGAGCTCTCCGACGCTATTTAAGTTGCCGAAGATTCCATTCCATTAGCAGCAGCAGCAGCAGCAGCTACTGAATTGAATAAAGCCGCTTCAATTCCCTCCATACATATACATATATATATATATATAATATAATATCAACAGCAACTGCAGTTTCCGGCGATGACCTGCTCGTCGGCGGGGAAGGAGAAGGGGGAGAAGGTGCTGTTCGGGCGGTACGAGCTCCGGGGGGTGCTCGGCCGCGGGGCCACCGCCCGCGTGTACCTCGCGCGCGACCTCCGCTCCGGCGCGCTCGTCGCTGTCAAGTCGGTGACCGGGCTCCCGCTCGGATCCCGCGCGGCGGTCGAGCGCGAGATCTCGCTCATGGCGCGCCTCCGCCACCCGCACGTGCTCCGCCTCCTCGGCGTCCTCGCCTCCCGCTCCGCCGTCCACCTCGTCCTCGAGCTGGCCCCGGGCGGCGACCTCCACTCCCTCCTCCTCCCCCCCTCCGGCGACGGCGACTCCGCCGCCCCCTGTCTCGGCCGCCCGCTCGGGGAGGGCGCGGCGCGGGGCTACTTCCGGCAGCTGATCTCCGCCGTCGCCCACGCCCACTCCCGCGGCGTCTTCCACCGCGACCTCAAGCCCGAGAACCTCCTCCTCGACGCCCGCGGCCACCTCAAGGTCGCCGACTTCGGCCTCGGCCTCGGCCTCGGCGCCCGCCCCGGCGGCGGCGGCCACTCCAGCACCGACACCGTGTGCGGCACGCTCGCGTACACGGCCCCCGAGGTGCTCTCGAAGCGCGGGTACGACCCCGCCGGGGTCGACGTGTGGTCCTGCGGCGTCGTCCTCTTCGTGCTCACCGCGGGGTACCTCCCCTTCAACCACCCCAACCTCGCCGTCATGTACCGCTCCATGCGCCGCGGCGAGCACCGCTGCCCCGCGTGGACCTCGCCGGAGCTCCGCCGCCTCCTCGCCCGGATCTTCGACCCCAACCCCGAGACGAGGATCACCGTCCGGGGGATCGCCGCCGACGCCTGGTTCCGGAAGGGCCTCGACGAGCGCGAATGGACGGCGATGATGCGCTCCTCGCCGCCCGACCACCCCGCCATCCTGCGGTGGAAGGAGGAGGAGGAGGACGAGGAGGAAGCGGGAGAGGAGGAGGAGGAGGAGGAGCGGGGGTGCGCGCTCAACGCGTTCCACATTATATCCTTCTCCTCCGGGTGCGACCTCTCCGGCCTCTTCGAACCCGAGCCGGCAGACCGGGAGCGGTTCGTCTCGGCCGAGCCGGCAGAGTCGCTGCTGAACCGGGTCGAGGAGGTGGCGCAGGAAGAGGGGCTGGGGATGAGGAGGAAGGGGAAAGAGGGGGGGCTCAGCGGGGTCTTGCTCGAAGGGCAAAATGGTAATTTCGTAGCGGCGGTGCAGGTTCACCGGATAGCCGCGGGGTTGTCGGTGGTGGAGGTGGAGAAGGGCGGCGGGGCACCGGAGAGAAGGCTTTGGAGGGAGCGGCTTGGACCGGCTCTAAAGAAAAACCGGGAGGCGAACCGAACGTAATTACCGATCAAATTCGAATATGTGAAGAGCACACAGTGTGACGCTTCAATAGTCCCACATCATCGGATAAATAAAAAATTATAAAATATAAAGACCAAAGACACTAATACTAATAGCTCAGCTCAAGTATTTTGAGCTAACGGCTTAGATCTTAATGAGTTATATATTAGTGTCATTGGTCTAGATCATTAGTAGATTGTCTGTCTCATGTAGTCTAGCGAAAATAGATATTAGTATATTAGTGTATTCTTTGCATTCTTTTGTCGGTCGATGTAAGTATATAGAGGATAAATTACAGTATTCATGCACGAGTGAACTTTCAGTGTAAATTTCATTTTACTCCTAAAATTTTGAAGTTGGATATCTAAGACTTTAATCGTTTGAAAGAATGAAATTATTGCCTAAATCTAGCAAATCCGTACATCCATGCAGCGCGAACCCTCAGTCTCTGTCTATTTCAGACTTTTAATTCAACCGTTTGTTTTTCAAATAGAGAAAGAAAGGATGGGTAGTTAGCAAAAGAATTGAGTGAAATACCTAAAAAGTATCTAATTTCAACCTGGAAGATATTGAAGATCAAAGTAAAGCCTAACTTGACTAGCAGGACAATTTACAGTAAATATATATGTACGTAAGCTAATTAAAAGGGAGATTAAATTAATGCTCTCCTTATTAAACTATACAACATTTTTCATTCAAATGAGGAGTTCAAAATTAAAGATATGAGCTACATATGTGAACAGATTGTAGTGTTATGTGCAAAATTTGATTAAAAAATTTCCAAATTTTTGGGACCCAGATCTTTCTAGCCCGGGCAACGTTAATACCGGCCCCCAGTAACTCCTCCTTGCGTAATCACGAGCAATTTGCAATTAATTATAATAAAATGATGATAATCAAACAAGAAAGAAAATTGCAAGGAAAATTAACTAACTGGTGTTTGGTAGAGAGGTAGGGCACCTTCTGATAAATAATTTGTGATCTATGTATATATTAATAATTTCGGAAAATGAAGCTTGAACTTAATTTTCTGTGGCATTTTTCAGTTGAGAAAGAAATTCGCAGCGACGGAATGCAGGAAATCTCTATCCGGCTACTGATTGGATTGTTCAACCGAAGTATGAGATTACCTGCATTGATGGTTGTGATTTGATGCATTTTAACACACACACACACACACACTCTCTCTCTTTTATATATATTTATTTATATATATAAAAGAGTTCTTATACTTTTTAAAAGTATTAAGTCATTAGTGTTTGTACATTTTTTGTCCTTGAATTAAATGATGTATGGTTAGGATAATAATAATTTCTTAGAGTTGAGTGAGTACGTACGTAGTTGGTTAAATAATATAATTTAACGGGTAGAAATAATTAAAGAGAAAAATCTAATGACAAAAAATTTACAAGCATCAAATTCTTGATACTTTTAAAAGCACTATAGCGGACTCTCTTTATATATATATATATATATATAGAGAGAGAGAGAGAGAGAGAGAGAGAGAGAGAGAGAGAGAGAGAGAGTAGGGCTACGATATTTTTATAAATATAGAGCCCTTCGTACTCATAAGTTCTTTTCAATAATTAAGCTTTCGAATCGACGATACACACCGTTAAAAATGATCTAGAGTATTTGAAACTTTTAGAAAATAAATTTTGTAATTTTTCGAAATCACTATAAAGTCCATCAAGCGGGTATAAAATGAACGGTCAAAATCGAATAACGTCCTAAAATTGGATGATCGGATCCCTAATTTAAGCTCGGAGTTATTGTTCTTTATCTAGATATTGAATAAAATTTTCTATCAAAAATGCAACTGATTTTTACTCTTTTACACTGTTAAACTAGAAAGTAATCCATACCGGCCATTAAAAATTGTCAATTTTGAAAAAAAAATTATCGTAAGGTAAATAATTTCAAAAAATTGTGAAATTGATTTCTAGAAGTTTTAAATGATGTAGATTATGTTTGACAGTATGGATCGTTGATTCGGAAATTCTATCATCGAAAATAACTTATGAGTACGAAAGCGATTGTATTCACAAGAGTATCGTGCCGAACTCTCTCTCTCTCTCTCTCTCTCTCTCTCTATATATATATATATATATATAAAAGATTATGTCTCCTACACTCTCGAAATTATGGAGATCTATATGCTTATATGTTGTTTACGATGATGGAATATCCGATTCAACAATATGATCTATACTATTAGAGCTATTTAGAAACAAAAAACTTAAACTATTATAGAATGAAGTTTTTATACTAAGACTTGAATTAAGTGGAGGTAAATTATAGTGACGCTAAGAACGTGTTTAGCCATTGTTTGGTTGGGGTATAAGGAGTGGGATAAGGGGTTATCCCACCCCTTATACCCAAACAAAAAAAAATATGGGGTGGGATTGCTATCCCACCTCTTAACGGATTATCCTAGATCTAGGATAATCTGTTAAGAGGTGGGATAGCAATCCCACCCCTTGTGTGGGAATTGGGGTGGGATTAGCTAATCCCACCCCAATTTAATTTTTTTAATTTAAATTAAATTTTAAATTTTAAATTTTAAATTTTAAAAATTTATAATTTGTAATTTTAAAATTAATATTTATAATTTATAATTTTAAATTTTAAATTTTAAATTATTATTTTTAAATTTTTAAATTTAAAATTTGATATTTTATATTTTTTATATTTAGATTTGATCTTAAATTTAAAATTTGAAATTGAGAATTTAGAGCTTTGAATTTTCGAATTTGAGATTTTTAAATTCAAATTTTAATTTTTCATTTTTGAAATTTAAGAGTTATATATTTAAATTTAAAATTTTAAATATAAAATTTAAAAATTTTAATTCAAATATAATAAAAAGGATAATATATTATTTTTTATTTATAACACCCACTATCCTTCTTAATCTACTTACTCCAAGCAAACACATATTTTGCTTATACCTAGAGGTGTAAACGAGCCAAACACGAGTGGCTCGTTAAAATATCGAGCCGAAAAATTCAGCTCGTGTTCGGCTCGTTTATTAACGAGCGAAGACGAGCTGGCTCACGAGCTAGCCAACGAACAATAAATTAAAAATAATTAGATTAAATATATATATATAATAATTATATATATTTTTATATTATATATATATTATATTATAATAAAATAAATTTATCAAATCTTATTCATTAGACTTTGATCTAATAGTTGAAACTTTATTATAAATGAGTCTTTTTATAATTAAGCTTGCATTTATATTTTTATTTTGCTAAAAATAAATAATAAAATATATATTATTATAAATTATTATTTATATATAAAATATAATTAAATAAATTATATAAATATAAATTATATATTCGAGCTGTTATCGAGCCGAACACGAGCGAGCTGACCCCAGCTCGTGTTCAGCTTGTTTACTAAACGAGCGAGCCGATCTCGAGCTCATTCGAGCCGAACACGAGCTGGCTCGCGAACAGCGAGCTGGATTGCCACCCCTACTTATATCTAGACTAAACTCAATTACTCTATACTCACTTTATACTTCATCTTATGCTTATTTCTGAAACAACTAGTTCATACTTATATCCGAACCAAACGAAGCCTTAGAGGTTAGAGCCTACTGCGCACTCGTCACTTTATGAAACTCGATCAACTTCGCTTGCAGGAAGTCACAACTTTTTATCATACATGAAGTGAGGACTACTTGAGACCGATGGTGCATAGATTTTATGTGAGACTCACCAGCATGCAAATTTTACAAACTTCTCTAAACACGAGATATTATGACTTCCGTAGAATGATCCACTTCTCTTTAAAGACTTCAAAGAAAACAAACAGGTCCTAAGAGGACCTGCATGGCAAAGAATAAAGTGAAATTCGTACAAAGCTAAACGTACATCACATGGCAAAGAAGGCCATTTGGGCTAATTATTGTTCGATGGACGAACTAGTACTACTCTTTGATGGGCCATGCATGCTTGTGTTAAACTAACATATTCTCACGTACATGACCAGGCAAATTAAGCTCATAGCCAGCTAATTAATGACAACATTTGTGCCAACAATGAAGATGAGGCAACTAACTCTACAAATAAAAGAAACTAGATAACAAAAATGATTTTTTTTTTTTTTTTTTTTATGTTCCCAAGGATTTCCCCAGGATTTCAAACCAAAACCTTACCCTAAACAACCTACTACTAGCAACTGAAAAGACCGAAGCAGGGTTTGATCCCCCGTCTTTAAGATAAACCCTCAAGATATATAAGAATAACTTAACTAAGCGGTGGTTCTTGACGCTGTTAGATAAAATAGAGTTGGAGTAAAAGCATATAGGGATATGCGTCTGCGTTCTTCGATAGAATTGTAGAAAATATATCATAATCAACTCATCGCAATATGCGAAATACAATAGTACATGCTGAAACAAATATTATATTTTTTCATCGTATTTTCTCACTGCATATAGTGCAATCTTTCCGCAATTCTAAACGAAAGCCTTAATCTCCGTTCAACCCAATTCCCTAGTTTAACTACATTTGGTAACATTAGATCGTTAGTATCTGAAATATGCTAACTAGCTCATGTGATGATGCTCCAAAAAAAAAAAAAAAAAGAAAATGGAAAAAAATGAAGTTTTTTTTTTTTTTAATCACCTTAAAAGGTCCAAAAACCCAAACCCAGTGTGGCCGAATTTCAGTGGGCTCGCATTAGTGGCCCCGTATATTAATTTTACATTTCACGGCCCAACTTAGCCTACTCCTTATTATTTAGTAGTATCATTATTACTAATTATTATTATTATTATGATTACTATTATAGTCTTATAGAAGCCTCACTCTTTATCAACAACCCCCCTCAATTACAGGACCTTCGAAATAGTCATCTGAATTTACTTTAGGGTTTTTTTTAAAAAAAAAAAAAAATTTGACACCCACTCAATTTTCATTGTTTTACATTTCAATTTGAGTTTTATTAATCAGTTCAATGAAACATTTTGTTAAAATTGACGTCTATGTATATAACCAAACTCGACTAATTTGATTTAATTTAACTTGAACTAAAACTATCTTTCTTGTGGTCAGTAGTTTAGGAAGTTTTTTACGCTACTCTAAACTTTTAGAAGAATAAATCCGTAATTTTTTAATTTTCGCATGACTATAATATTATTGTGAATGAAAGCCACTACCATATTGAAAGATATATATATATAGCAACATCAATCTTTTTTAAGAAGAAAATAGTGAGTCCATAATTAAAAGAAAACCTAAAGTCAATTAATTAATTAGTAATATAGATAGATGGGGTGGCGAAAGTGCTACTATGCCTAATTTCCTACCCTATAAAATTGATGGATTTGTTTGGCACCGGCCATATTTACACTTTTGTGACAAAAAGAATAAAAGTGAATGCACAAAAAAGGAAAAAAAAAAGAAAAAGGAGAAAGGCTAAAATCTTAAGATGTTAGCTCTTAAATAGTGAAGTTGTTGAAGTTATTATGAATTCAATCTTATAGTTGACTTTGATATGAGTTTTGATTTGCTTTTAATTGAAATGTTGATATTTTTTAAAGAGGAAATTAAAAGACCTTGAAATTCTTAAGTCAAAATTATAAGGCTTATGATGTAACAATGTGAAATCGAAGAAAGAAATTTAAATACAGGTCAAACTTTGTCTAAAATATTTATCCGGAACGAATTGCAACTAAGTAAAAATATGCTTTATTATTTGCCAATAAAATTACAAAAATAACATCTATAAAAGCAAATTTTTTTTTTTTTTTTCATGGCATTCTTTTAAATTTCAAAAAGAGTCCAAAATTAATACTCAACTCTATTGGTTATGTATAAAGTGGGGCCATGAAAGTGGTGGGAGGCTTCACCCCATCATGCCTTTGTGCTTCTTTTCATAGACCTTGAAAGCTACCTCAAACAATTAATTAATAACATTTTTTTTATCTAATGAACCATTAATGACAATTAAATACTTGTTGATGCTAACACTCAATGCCCCCACTCTCCCCTCTCTTTTTTTTCTTTTCTTTTTTTTTTTGTTTTTAATTTCCCATGTGAGGGATTCACTATTACCCATAGTGCATGTGCCCAATTGCTTTAAAGAAACAATATGTCACATATTGTATGTGGCCTACACACATAAAGGTGCTAACACTTGGACATAACAAACACCAAAAATTTTTGGGTTCACTTTGCTTCATTTGGTCCAATGAAATGATCGCATCCATTACTACTCATTTGAAGAGATAATGTTATTTGTTACTATAAAAAAAAAATCCATTCGTATTTATTTGTATGGTTCAACCACATAAATCGCTCGCCTTCTAGAAGATGACGACTCGAACTAATTTAATCTAATAATTTAAATCAGATCGCTCGATGATAAATTTTTTAACTCCACCAGGAGTTTAATTACTGCACCTCCAACTTTTTATTATAGAGTGATGAAACTGAGAATTTAATTCATATGATATATTTATTAGAATTGAAAATCATAACTTGAGCATCAATTTTTTTATTGTATGGTATACCTTTTTCCATTGTTTAATATCAAATTATTGTTAGTGTGATATCATTATATAGCGATGAAGCGTACACTTGATTTACATGAATTTGATAATTTTTTTCCCAGTTATTATAAACTATATACATGAGATTTAATTTTAATTACATGACAGGATTCCATCTAAAATATTATTAATAATAGATAAATAATATTTACTAACAACTAATAGTAAATCCTAAATATTTAAGAAATAAAAAACTAATAGTAAAACTATTCCTCGATTGTCACCACTAATATGACAGCGCTATTGCAGTATTAGATAGGTGTGGTGCAAGAAACATATTGATACACCAGGTGCAGCGATTAATTTTCAAATCGGACGGCTGTGATTGGCCGCGCCGCGATCACCGTCCATTCGCGATCAGACGAGAACAGTGAACGAGAAAGTGTAGGAGTAGTAGAAACTCCCGGGGTTCATGCGGCGTCCGAATCAGGTAACGCGGACACGACACATGGGAAAGGGATGGGACGAGGGAGAGATTTAAGTGTGGGCCGTTGTATTCACTTGTGATAACGTATGATATATACCGACCGTTCTTAGAGCAAGTGGTAAAGGACTTGATAGTTGATACCCAAGATTCAAATTCAAATTCTACTTGATTCATATTTCCAGCTAAGTTTATTTCCAAATGAAATAAACGAAGCGGACAACATGCTACTTATCTCTCAAAAAAAAAAGAAGAAAAAATAGAAAAGATAACGTATGATATATAGAATTAGGCTAGGCTACTATTAATAGCATGAGTTATCATTTCTATTAGATTCTTCGATCTTAAATAAAAGATATGTGCCATTAGGATGATAGTGATTCCTTATAGTTGAGTTGATAGTTGGTTGAACAGTATGATTTAAGATTTTCGAGGGTTGAGTAGTAATTGGTTGAATAGTATGCTCTGACGAATGAAAGTGATCAAAGGGATCGAAAAGTATGACGCTTACTTTGGTATTCAAGTCTATCTAATGCTATTAGATAAAATAGAGTTGAGAAAAAAAAATATGTAGAGATATACTTCTGCGATCTCCGATAGGATCGTAGAAAATATATCGTAATCGACTAATCATGACATGCGGAACGCAATATTAAAATAGGATATTTTTTCATCGTCCTTTCCCGCCGCACAAAATGCAATTTTCCCACAATTCCAAACGAAGCCTGAGTATAAAAGAGCTTACACTCATAAAATACAATCTTCTCACAATTCCAAACGAAGTCTGAGTATAAAACAGGCTGTACTCATAAAAGTATAATAGCCAGACTCATATATATATAGAGTCCGGCTACTATACTCTTATGAGTACGATCGCATTCGTACTCATAAATTATTTTCGATGATAGAGCTTCTGAATCGATGATCCAGACCATTAAATATTATTTAAAGCATTTAAAATTTCTAGAAATCAAATTTTATAATTTTTCGATATTATTTACCTTACGATCAATAGCTCACAAAATTAATAATTTTTAACTGCCGGTATGTGATACCTGCTAGTTTAACGATGTAAAAGAATCGAAATAGCTTGAATTTTTGATAGAAAATTCTATTCATTATCTAGATAAAGATCAATAACTCCAATCTTAAATTGAAAGATCTGATCATCCATTTTTAGGACGTCGTTCAACTTTGACCGTTCATTTTATATTCGCTTAATAGACTTTATAACGATTTCAAAAAATTGCGAAATTTATTTTCTAGAAATTTCAAATACTCTAAATCATATTTAACGGTATAGAGCGTAGATTTGGAAGCTCCATCATTGAAAACAACTTATGAGTACAAAGGTCTCTATATTCATAAGAGTATAGTAACCCTAGCCTATATATATATATATACTAGGGCTACTATATATACTCTTATGAGTATAGAGACTTTTGTACTCATAAGTTGTTTTCAATGGTAGAGCTTTCGAATCGACGATCCACTCTGTTATATATATATATATATGATGGTGCTATCAAGTTTTCTACCGTTAGATTTATCTCTTTTATCATTTTTATCCGTTCAATTATACTATTCAACTAACCACCCACTCAACCTTAGAGGACTTATATTATCCTAACTGCACATCTTTTAATATAAGGACAAAAAACTTAATAGCACAAAATCATTGATACTATTAATAATATTTCAGTCTAATTCATATATATATATATATATATATATATATATATATATATATATAATTAAGCTGGAATACTATTAATAGTAAAATAATCTTTTTGCTATCAAGTTTTTAATCCTTGGATGAAAAATTATAGGGTCAGGATGATATTAGTCGGTTAGAGTTGAGTGGTCCCCCTAGGGTTGAGTGGTCCCCACTGGGTTATAGTATTTAATCCAATGGATAGAAATAATGAAAAGAGTTGATCCAAAGACTAAAAAACTAGTAGCAATAATGAGATTTTGCTACTAATAGTAGCCCAGTCCAACCCTATATATATATATATATATATAGAATTCGTCTCCCGTACTTTCGAAAGTACGGGAGGCCCCGTGTTTGTAAGTTGTTTTCGATGATAGGACATTCGATTCGACGATCGACTCCGTTAAGTATGATCTACCTTATTGGAACTATCTAGAAACCAAATTTCAGATTTTTTTGACATTATTTACTAAGCGATCAAAAGGTCTAAAAAATGACTATTTTAACGATCGATTTGGCACATTTTTAAGTTCAACGGTGTAGAAGTATCCAAATTACATGAAAATTTAAGAAAAAATTCTACTTAACATCAGTAGCAAGATCAATACTTTCGATTTAAAATTTGAATCCTTTATCATTGTTTTTTATGAGATTTTCATTTTCAGCCGTTTATTTTGAGGCTACTCGTTCACTAGACTACGAAATCAAAAAATTATGAAATTTGGTTTTTAGATAGTTCCAATAGCGTAGATCAAGTTTAACGGAACCGATCGCTGAATCGAATGTCCCATCATCGAAAATAACTTATAAGCACGGGGCCTTCCGTACTTTCGAAAGCATAGGAGCCTAGCTCTATATATATATATATATATATAATTTTTGTGACGTAATTTTTGACTGTACAAATTAAATGACTTTAAGAATTGTGCGCAATTATTGGGTCCCATTTAAATGTCGTACTTGGTTGCGCTATATCAACCAATTATAAAAATCCCCCCCTAAAAGCTAGCCTAGCCTAGTAGATAGGTAAGAGCTCTTTTCTTCTTTATTAGGTATCTCAGTTGAGATTTGAGAACAGTCTATTGAATTTTGTTTCGTCAAGTCATTTAATGTGGGCACAGGATTCAAAAATATTACTGGCAAAAATAAAAGAAAATATAAAATGAATACAAGAGAAAGAACATTTAGGCTTAATTTAGTATTGAAGTATATCTAAACGCTATTATATAAAATAGAGTTATGAAAAAGAATATAAAGATATACTTTTGTGTTCTCCTATGGAACCGCAGAAAATATATATTGTAATCGATTCATCACGATATACAAAACACAATATTACGTATAAAAACAAACAGAATATTTTTTCAATATATTTTTTCACCGCACGTCACGCAATCTTCCCGCAATCCTAAACGAAGCCTTAATCCTTTATACAATCCTATATGACATGAGACCTTTTCGGGGAGTTAATCATGACCGTTTTTGGAGTCCCCCTTAGCAAAAAAGTGCTGCACACGACGATTTTAGCCAAAAAAAAAAAAAATAATTAACTAATTTATTAAATATAAAATAAAAATAAAATTATAAAATATTTAAATGAAAGTATATATATGATAAACCACATAAGAGGATACGGAATTTTTCCATATTTTAATAAATAGTTGGGTATGAAACTTTTATTCAAACGTAACAAAAAATTGCTATAACTAAAATCTTAGAACAGAGGTTTTTTTTCTTTTTTTTTTCTCTAAAAGATATAACTCGAAAACTATAATTAGAATAATATTTCTACCCAAATATAATGCCCATATATATATANTCTCTCTCTCTCTCTCTCTCTCTATATATATATATATATATATATATATATATATATATGAGAGAGAGAGAGAGAGAGAGAGAGAGAGAGAGAGGGAGAAAGAGTGGTGACGAGGTTGGCACTCTCTCTCTCTCTGCTCTCCTCTGCTCTCTTTCCCTCTCTCTCTCCACCCTCTCCTCGTTTGACTCCAATTCCTGGCTCTCTTATTAATTAGTAGAGATCCCAAAATAACGCATAACAATCTCCTCTTATTCAGGTCCCATATATATATCCCACAGCTTAGCTCCTGTATAATTAATTAACAAATATCTCACCACCACCACCACCACCACCACCACCTCTACCTCTGCTCTGCTGCTTAGTTTGCACATTTCACCCACACCACCACCACCATCACCTCTGCTTATTATTTTTGTGAAATCTATTTTATTTGAAAGCNCCCAAAATAACGCATAACAATCTCCTCTTATTCAGGTCCCATATATATATCCCACAGCTTAGCTCCTGTATAATTAATTAACAAATATCTCACCAATTTCACCCACACCACCACCACCATCACCTCTGCTTATT
Organism: Ananas comosus; assembly: GCF_001540865.1. Taxonomy (NCBI): domain Eukaryota; kingdom Viridiplantae; phylum Streptophyta; class Magnoliopsida; order Poales; family Bromeliaceae; genus Ananas; species Ananas comosus. The sequence goes on along the minus strand of NC_033624.1, from coordinate 13,475,063 downwards.
ATTTTTGTGAAATCTATTTTATTTGAAAGCGGAAGTGTGTGTGTGTGTAGTATATACAAATACAAATACAAATACAAATACAAATGAATGCTCCCGGCGGGCGGGGCGAGGGCGAGGGCGAGGGCGAGGGCGAGGGCGAGGCGTCGCGGTCGTGGGTGGGGCGGCTGAACTCGGCGGTGGCGGGGTCGCGGTTCGGGAGGCGGTTCAAGCTGGCGTCGCGCGGGACGACGTTCACGACGGAGCTGCGCGCGGGCACGGCCACGTTCCTGACCATGGCCTACATCCTGGCCGTGAACGCCTCCATCCTGGCCGACTCCGGCGCCACCTGCACCGTCTCCGACTGCGCCTCCCCCTCCCCCTCCTGCCCCTTCCCCCCCGTCGACCCGGGCTACGCCGCCTGCGTCGACCGCGCCCGCCGCGACCTCATCGTCGCCACCGCTGCCTCCTCCATCATCGGCTCCGTCGTCATGGGCGCCCTCGCCAACCTCCCCTTAGCCCTCGCCCCCGGTAATTAATTAATTAATTAATTCAGGATACTATCTTATCTATTTACAATTGTGTTGTTGTTAGCGCTTTACTCTGCTTTGCATTAATGAATGAATAGAATAAATATCAAAATTCTTTAAAATGCATGTATATGCATATATATATATATATATATATATATATATATATATATATATATATATATATACAAAAGCATATGTATGTTTTGTGTGTGTAATATAAATATATGAAACGTGGACAGGGATGGGGACGAATGCGTACTTCGCGTACACGATCGTGGGGTTCCACGGGTCGGGGAACCTGTCGTACGGGAGCGCGCTGGCGGCGGTGTTCCTGGAGGGGGTGGTGTTCCTGGCGGTGTCGGCGCTGGGGTTCCGGGCGCCGGCGGGGATCGGGCTGTTCCTGGCCTTCATCGGCCTGCAGGACAACCAGGGCGTGGGGCTGGTCGGCTACAGCCCCTCCACCCTCGTCACCCTCGCCGCCTGCCCCGCCGCCGACCGCGCCGCCCTCGCCCCCGTCAGGGCCCTCGCCAACGGCACCCTCGCCCTCGTCCCCGGCGCCGCCGCCTCCGCCGACGTCCTCTGCCTCCGCGGCCGCATGCTCAGCCCCACCTTCTGGCTCGCCCTCGTCGGCTTCCTCCTCATCGCCCTCTGCCTCATCAAGAACGTCAAGGGCGCCATGATCTTCGGCGTCGTCTTCGTCACCGCCGTCTCCTGGTTCCGCAACACCGCCGTCACCGCCTTCCCCGACACCCCCCAGGGCGACGCCGCCTACGCCTACTTCCGCAAGGTCGTCGACGTCCACCCCATCCGCTCCACCGCCGCCGCCCTCAGCTTCCGGGACCTCTCCAAGGGCTTCTTCTGGGAGGCCCTCGTCACCTTCCTCTACGTCGACATACTCGACACCACCGGCACGCTCTACTCCATGGCCCGCTTCGCCGGCTTCGTCGACGACAAGGGCGACTTCGAGGGCCAGTACTTCGCCTTCATGTCCGACGCCGCCGCCATCGTCGCCGGCTCGCTCCTCGGGACCTCGCCGGTCACGGCGTTCATCGAGTCGTCGACGGGGATCCGGGAGGGGGGCAGGACCGGGGTGACCGCTCTCACCGTGGCCGCCTACTTCGCGCTGGCCTTCTTCTTCACCCCGCTGCTCGCCTCCATACCCAAGTGGGCGGTGGGCCCGCCGCTGGTGCTGGTCGGCGTGCTCATGATGAAGTCGGTTGCCGAAATCGAGTGGACGGAGATGCGCGACGCCATTCCGGCGTTCATGACCATGATACTCATGCCGCTGACCTACTCCATCGCCTACGGGCTCATCGGCGGGATCGGCACGTACGTAGTCCTGCATTCGTGGGACTGGGCCTGGGCCGCGTGGGGCCGGCTCAAATCCAAATCCAAAAGTAATGACATGCCGCGGCCTGTCCTGCAGGCCGCGAATGGTTGCAACGGCGGCGGCGGCGGCGGCAGCGAAAGAGACGGACTGCCGAAGAAACCTGAAGAGGTTTAGTTAAGTCAGCACTACTGCTGATTCATTCATAGATAGTAGCATCAGAGGGTACGTGGGGGAGGGGAGATACCTATAGAAATTTTGACCAACCAAGGGATTTATTTGCCCTCTTTTTAATTAACTTGTTTTTTTTTTATATATACATTTTCTCTTCTTAATTTGTTTTGTTTTCTTCTTAATTTGGTTTTGGATAAATATATATAATTTAAGTGCTAACTGTTAGCTGAAGATGCTGTCTTATGCTGCTGGTAGATGCTTTGACACTCGATTGTAGGGGAGAAGAAAGCAGAAACTGGTGGAATTTGTAGCCTGTAGGCAGGGAACTTTTCGTACTTGCAATTTTGATACCATTTATGCTTGAAACCTTTTTTTGTTTTTTAATTAGAGACATTCTCAATCTTATATATTTTTATGAGTACAATCAATTTTATATTAATAAATTATTTTTAATGATAAAATTTTTGAATTGATAAAATATATAGTTAAATATTATTCATAGCATTTGATACTTTAAGAAATTAAATTTTATAAATTTTGATATTATTTATATTATAATCAAAAAATTTTAAATTTGACATTATTTATATATAGAGAGAGAGAGAGTTGAGCTGTTTGCTGTCGATATTTTAGCTGTTAAATCTATACTTTAATCAATTCCACACTTTAGATCATACTATTTAACCAACCATCCACTTAACTTTAGAGGAACCACCACTAAACCCTAAGGAACCACTAACTTTACAATTTTTTATCCAAAAATTAAAAACACGATACCAAAATAGCTCCAATACTATTAATATTATGACTATTACAGCTCAATGCTTGGTGATATTGAGTTTTCTATCGTCAGATCTATCCCTTTGACCATTTCCACCGATAAGATCATACTATTCAAGCAAACACCTACTCAACCCTAGAAGACTACATCATCTTAATCGGGTATATATATATAAATATATAGTATGCCTATAATATTATTAATAGTACTAAGCATTTGGTGCTATTAACATTTCTGCTGTTAGATTTATCTCTTTGATCATGTTCACCCGTTACATTACACTATTGAACCAACTACATACTCAATTTTAGAAAATCACTATCATTCTAATCGTATATTTCTTATTTTAAAAGTCGAAAATTTAATGGTACTAATGATTTGGTGTGTATATATATACTTGTTTTTCTTATTTTGAGCTGAAACTTAATATTGTGTATTTGACAAGCAAAATTGGCTCGGACCCCACATACGAGCTAGGGGTACTATCATATACATACGAGGGATACTATCATTGAGTATTTGACGAGAAAAATTGGCTCGGGCCCCACGTATAAGGAAGGGTGTTTTCTGATTGAGCAAGCTTAATTGTTCGGCTCGCAATATTAGTAAATTTATACTTTTTCTGTTTTTTTATTAGAATTTATATGAAGTGGAGAAAGTGATGTTTTATTCTATTGTCAGGTAAAGATGGATTGATACTAATTAATTCTTGTCATTATCTCCATCTCTCTATTTTTTCTTTTTTTTTTTAAGAGAGAGAGAAAGTTTGTATGCTATTTTTTATTCAATTTTTAAAAAGTAAATTTAGATGAAAATATAAGATACGTAGTTTTCGAATTTAGAATGTTAAACACCAATCATTAAATGTTTTGTCACTTACCTTATGAAAGATCGGTTATATTTTATTGATATCTAATATATTGCGTGTGGCCACTGTATTGCTTTAATCACATTAATTGATACTAAGTGAACGATCGTTATCTAATCCTCGTCTTACTATATATAAATTATGGATGTGGCCCTCTCCATTAACTATGTAAATAAGGAAATTTATCTATTAGTTAACAAAACTCTCTAATGATTGAGGTGTGGACATACATATAATTTTTGAAATTGCAATGATTTTAATCTTTTTTTAACTTTTTTTATAATAAAATAAAAAAAAATCAAATCAGGGTTTTTACTTTTAAGATCTATAATTTTATTTTCACTTCTCAGCACATTAAAATCCTTCCAATTTTCTACTTCTCCAATATTCTAAAAAAAAACTGCTGCTACAAAAAGCAGAAGCATAAACTTGAAAAACAAGCCCAAAATTAAGTACATAAAATGATTTTTGTACTTTCACATTATATTTTTCTAGAGTACTTAATATATTGGTAGTATATATAGAGAGAGAGAAATTGGTGGGTGGAGTGCACTATTGAGTTGTATACTTGTATCTCGATCTCCCCCTTTTTAAGGCCACCTTTTTTTAATTAAAAAGGAGAGATCATACATGCATGTAGGCTTTTACCCATGAGCATGGAGAATATTCTACTATCAATAATTGTGGTGGTCGCTATATACATAAAAAAGGATTGAGGAAGGGACAATAATGGTTTTTGGCTTTGATTGCTAGATATATATAGTGTCACATATCTCAAACAAAGTAACATAAATATCTCTTGTTTTATACTCAAACCTTAGTTATCTTTGGTTGGTGTGGAGTGTAACCAAGTATTTTGTATTATTGGTTCATACTATCTTTTTGACTCGGGCAAAGTATATATCTTTAATTCACATTATTTTGTTTAGAGGACTTGTTAGATTTATTGCGTGCATCGTGTTACATATGTACTTAAGATAATCTTTTACATAATATGGTACGAGAATCAGTTCTAAATTTTATCAATTTTGAGAGAGCATGAGCTTAATTTTTTCTTTCTGTTAGTTTTGTTGTTAGTGCACGTGAAATATTTCATATTAGATCAATTTTTTGGGCAAAATTCTGTGCGACGTATCTTCTGCGCTACTCGTCACATTTTATACTTTCGGTTCTCAGCTTTTCAGGAGTGACAATGTGGAATAAGACAAGAAGCCAAACTACTTGAATGCTTTGCGCATCTACTCATCACCACCTAATTGCTTCTCTTTACAGCAATCTTTGAAAATGAGAACTCCAGCAGGAGAATAAATTGTTATGGACTACAAACTGGGGGCTGAGAAAAGGATAGAGAAACAACATCAACTACCTAGCTTGGTTGAAAATTTCCTTCAAACATTTCTCTGTTAAAAATGTGTTCCTTAGTTGAAATGATTCGATTTGATATAACGATAAAGACGTATACTAGTTAAAACTACATCTTATGACTTTTTGTGATTTTTGGTTAGTTGTGAATGAAACATAAGTATTATTATTATTGATATCAATTTCTAATCAAATAACATCAAAGTAATTAACACGAGCATTTTTTTTTCTCTTATTATTTTTTGCCACCGAATTCTCCGAGAGACGTGCGCTATACATGCCCCCCTTAAAGGCAAAAGAATGAAAAAGTTGTTGCAACAAAAATAAAAAATAAAAAATAAAAAAAATGTTACATGCGATTAATACAACTCCTTAATTTATTATTACATGTGAATGTCACTTTCAAAGGGCTTGGGGAGGGTGGGAGCAATCAATGAGCATTTCCATCCCCTGCTTTTCCTTGTACACAAGAAGATGTTGTTAGGCCCCCTCTTTTTGTTTACAACTTAGTCAATTGAGTGAGATGGGTGCACCCAACCCACAAGTTGATCCCAAATTTTGGAAGATCTGTCTAGACAGCATATATATATATCTCTGGTGTGAAAATTAAACTCAAAATTAAAAATTTCAGTGCTCCTCTGCACGGACCGTATCTATTGTGTCATATTGTGCTAACAAGATATCGGCACGATATAGCCTCCGTGTCGATGACTAAGATTTGATAAAAACTGACCGTCCTTAGAGCAAGTGGCAAAGCGCTTGGTGGTTGGTACCCGCGAACCAGGTTCGAATCCTAGTTGATTCACATTTCTAGCTAAGTTTATTTTCTAAATAAAATAAACGAAGCGGGTAGCGTGCTACCTATCTCTCTCAAAAAAAAAAAAAAAAGATTTGATAAAAATACTTAATAAACAATTGAAATATTTTATTGCTAAAAGGAAATTAATATTTCATGTTATTATGTGTCGGTCCGTATAAATTTTTTATGACCGGCACGAATCGTGCCAGTAAATTTTCGACACGATTTCGTATCACGGTACTTAAATTCTTGCTCAAAATCTTTCAAAATTGAAAAGGTTAGAGACGGACTCGATCCTATATCATAGAAAGATTAATTCGAAGAAATAGATTCAGAAACAGTGACTACAGAATGACATCAAATTTGAAAGGAAAGAGCGATGCGGAGCCTGACTAAAAACAGCTAATGTGGATTAGGTGGAAGAATAAAAACGAAACCAAAGTCTTAATTTACCAACTATTATACCTGCGCACATACGCACACGCAGATATGCAGATCCTAACACCTGCCACACTGCAGATTCGCTTTGAGATTCGTGCGCATACTGGACGATGATCAGGAGTTTTGATGCGCATCAAATTTAATCACCAGCCCTGGTTTGCGGGTACATGTCTGTGCGCGCACGCAAGAGAGAGAAAGAGGGTTTATTAATTATCTTCTTCTCTTTTTTTCCTTTTTTTTTTATTATATCTCAGTTTCTTGGAACAAGATATGTACATGGTGATTCTTCACCGACCCACTAAATTACTTGAATGGATAAATTATTGCTTACGAGGCCACGAATAAGCCACTACTCAAGATGCTTCATAAAAGCTAACAATGGATTTGGACACCATTAACTAAATTCAAATGCTAATGGTGGGAGGAAGCTTCATTAAAATATTGGTTATGTAAGAGTGGCAAGATACTTAATTTGTACTTGTGTGTAGGAGACTTACATAGATGGAATTGTACCACATGGGAATGGAATTTGATAATTGAAAAAAACAAATTTAAAAAAAAAAGAGGTGATCATACGGTCCAACCATGCAAGTACATGATATGCATGGTTGGAGTGTCTCCCATTCTAACTACATGTTTTGTGGACAAGTATATTTTGGCCTCCAAACTCAGTGGTCTGGTTTGCTTAGGGCATGTTTCAACTTGGTATTGCGAATCGCCTCGTTAGGTCAAAAAGAATCAGGACGAAAGTATATATATAAAGATATATTTTGATAGAATTATATGAATTATATCTTAATTGAACATATAATAGCGTTTCTTATAAATCTTTGCACATAAACTTAGGCTAGTGATTTGAACTGCAGATGTAGATCTCTATCTGTGCATTCGTTGTAATATTTCATAGAATGCTTCTTCTAAGGACACTTAGGTACTTTGCAAACACTTCATCAAGTAGTGCAGTAAGCTATGATAAGACCAAATCAGTAGGCTCTAATCAAATTGAGAATAAGGTCAATAGATTTTTATTATGTAACACATGTGGTGTGTCCTGCGAATAACTGTGGGACAAATTTTATGAAAGATCTTAAATAGCTAGTTAATTGTATACTCTTCGTTCAACTAATACTTTTAAATATCGTCATCAATAAAGAGAACCTAGGATTGTTCGTTTAAACCCGAAAAACTCACGAACTAAACCATATTAAATTAGACCAAAAGCAAAATATATGTTTTCTTTTGGACCCATGTTGCTTCATTATACACATTTTAAAACCAATTTGATTGTATAGTAGATTTGACCTTAAAATTAAAATAGAAAAAATTTTGCTATTCGAGAAACCAGTTCCAGCATTCATTCGAGTTCTAGAACAAGAAAATAACTATGCAAAACAAAGCATTATATAATCATCTCTAAAATGCATGTTATGTGTACGTTATATGTTATGCTCGTGTTGTGAACAACTGCATTAGTCCCATGAGAGCGTGCATAAAAGAAATTTAACGTTAACATATAATATTGAAAATATCGTTTATTCCTAGTTTTAGCTTTTAAAAGCTAACGATTATTTACAATGTTTTAGACATATCATGACTGAATCTGATGGTACGGCCTAAATTACTTTTCATACTCGTACTATCAAATCATAAGAGGAATCCAAGAAATTTGTATTGTAGCGGTTAAGTGTAGCATGTGCTATAACTGTGCATTCCTTTGAATTTTGCGGCATTCATTAATACGCGTGGAATAAGCTTTGCATGTACTGTATATTGCTGAATATATACAACGCCAATGTCGTTGAGAGTTGAATCTAAGAACTCGGCGACGAATTGCAAACTGTTGCAGGTTTCTGTTCACGTCCCTTAATTTGCTCCCGCAGAGCGTTACAAGAAGACATTTTAATCATCAGGTTGTCTCAGGATTAGGTTTTGGACACTATATAATTATGTATAAGGTATTGAGATAGGAAAAATATTTAGAACATCCAAAAATATCGTTCTTTAATTGTATATAACAAATACACAATCTTACATCATGGCGGAATATATTCGAATAGGTTATGATAATACCATGCTATCTAAATGATTGATCTGATAAAAAATTTATCCCAAAAATATATTTAACAATCAATAGATCATAAAGCAATATTACAGGGGAAACATAGCAGTACTTTATGAAGATTGTGAGATGTTGAATTAAAGAGTTTTAAACGAGCTTCATGGAATATCACAAACGTGCACAGTATATAGATGTGCATATAAAGCGAGAAAAATTTTTAGTGATTATGATATGGTGGACATTTTATAGATCATTTAATTTTGTTTTTTTCTTTTTTTTGTATAATATTCCAACTCAGATGTACACCTACATTTGTGTTTGTACAATTAATATAATTTGGCGACTACCATGTATAGGCTATAGCACAAATTTGTTGTTGCATTCTAAAAAGGATTAGCCGCATACAAGGCCTGCTCAGGACAACCATGTTAGCCTATGTCCATTTTAACCTGGAGATTGAAATAGTTCTGTAACGACCCAACCCATTAGGGTCCAATTCTCTATTCATTTTCTAATCCAAGATTACCGAATGATTCAATTTTCTCACGATTGACCACTAACATTAATGGCTCGTAGTCGTTGAGCCCAAGATCACCAAGCGATGCAAAAGCTATCTCACACTTTTGGTTTATAAATCAGTTCTAATACTAAATGTAATAACCTAGTTGGGGCATCGCAAGTTCTTATGTTTGAGCCCAAATATAATTACTAGAGCCTTTAATTCTTATGTTTTTATACACAAATTTTTTTTCATCCGATTTGAGACAATTGGGGGGCATTGCAAGTTCTAATAACTGCACAATGCCGATCCTTGATTCAGGGTTAAATTAATCTCTGCCCCGTTGGCGCCCCCGTTTTTCTCCATGATAATTAATGTAATACGACAAATAATCTCTGTTTTTTATATAATAGTGCATGCAGAAACCACAATTTGGAATTTTACGTAAAAATTATTACTTCCAAAACGCAAAAGAAAATCTGCTGATACCTGATCTTCCAAGAATGTGAATCAATTACCAACCTACATATGAAAATCAACCAACACCGCTGTCGGAGTGAAATGCAGAGCTCAAGAAATTTTTACGCGATTTGCTCTCAAAGAGTTTCTAATTATCATTTCTAATAACAAATAAGCAACTGTATAAAGCGTCGAATAAAGTTAAGTATTGCAGATCATAATCTATATACTGCTTAATAATTACAAAGAAAGAGAGTTTTTCTGATACTATCTCGTACAGATCGCATCTACAGCTTTATAGAAACCGAAGCAAAGAAGCTCTCAAAGAGAGTTGATTTCTTAAGGCTGTTTGATCACATTCACATTCCTACAGGATGAGACTCTTAGTTTTAATCATTTGCTTTTCTCTATCATAAATATTACAATGCTCAAAATCCCCACCAACACCAGCCTGATGCACTCAGCTCCTTGCAGTTGAATGCAGTACGATCAGCGAGTTTGCGGGCTTAGGTGATCATAAAACATACACCATTCCGACCTCGAGAAGCGAGGCTGGAGGAACTCTAAGCGCCACGTCGGGACCCCGGCAGTTTCGTCTCAAGAAATTGTACCCGAAATCGATCGCCACCTTCCTCAAAATCGACGACCCTGGACTCGCTTGCACGTGAGAGTGCCCCATTATGAACGCCGTCCCAGATTCTTGTGCCATCCAAAGATCCTCGAGCTCCTCTCTTACGTGCTTGTCCAGTACGGAATTGCTGTTGTTTTCGTCGAGAAGGAATCTAACCTTCTTTTTCGAGCCCACAGGAGGTAATTCAATTCCGTTCCGTTCACCCGGGTTCTCAACCGACACGCTGATGTGCTCGATGCTCCGCTCAGCATCATAATTCGGATGACAAGTGAGCACGTTACTCCCGATAACCGTCAGCCTGCACTCGTTCTCGTCGAATGATAGGCCAGACTGGCGTCCGCCACACGAAGCCTCAAGCCGTATGAAATCGGCCAGACTAGAGATGAGCTCGGACTCGAAGGAGTCGACATCCTGATGCACATCGCGGTAACCGTACCGCACGATGCATCTGTAGGATCGGTGGTCTGGCGGACCGACACGGCCGATCAGGTATCTTTCAGCAGGAGGGACGTAAGGCACGGGCACGGACTTCACACAGACAAAGACTAGGACACGGTGGAACGCAGGGAGGTTGGTTACAAATCGAGAGAAGTTGGCAGGGATGCCAGATATGAGATCAGTATAGACCAGGCCGATGCCGGGGACGCGGACTATGCCGAGCTTGTCGCCTAGAGCGAGGAGCCAGTCTAGCGTCACCTTGTTGTGCATGTCGTACTCGTACTTCTTGATTGTGGTATAATGCCACACGAACATGGTGGTCATGAGGATGAGGGCGAGGAGGATGGGGAGCCACGCACCCTCAAGGAACTTGATGAGAGATGCGGAGAAGTAGAGGGCCTCGATGGAGCCGAAGAAGAGGAGGAAAGCCAGCGCGAGGAGAGGCGGCTTGTGCCAGCAGAGTATGATGACTAGGGATGTCAGGCATGTAGTCACCAGCATCACCGAGATCACTGCTAGTCCTGCGATTGCGACAAAAAGAAATAGATTGCTCATTACAAAGACGGTAAGTGATTTTATGTAACTTAGAAAGCTTAGGCATGAAATGTTCTGATTCGAGAACCATAAAAATGATTGGATATGACTGAAGATTACAGTTGAATGCGTAGTTGAATGTAAAAAAAAAAAGATATCTAACTATGCTTTTCAAGGAGAGAGGAGTTGATGCTCCTTATACTAAAAATTGGCAATCGGCAACTTTGCCATAAAAGATAGACATGAAATAAATAAAGCGAAATATGCAGAAAATAACCAAAAAAGGGAAACGGCGCTTAACTAGATAAAACATACCAGATGCATTGCCCATGTGTTTTGTGTCTCTGAATCCAACAGTAACAGCTATGCAGAGGATCATGAGCATCCAATTGATCTCTGGAATATAAATCTGGCCGTGAATTTTATCAGAGGTATGGACTACTTTGACTCTCGGAAAGCAACTCAGAGACTGGCTCTGGTTTATGATAGAGAATGTTCCGCTGATGATAGCTTGACTTCCCACCACGGAAGCTAATATCGCTACTCCGAGCACAGGCCACCTCACGCTCTCTAAGACCGAGAAAATCCTTCTAGTATCAGATTCCATTTTCGATATTGCCAAAAAAAAATCAATTAAATTAATTAAATATTCCTGTTAGAAAATGCCAGTCATGGTGAGATTTTGTATACGCGTCTCCTTGATACCAATCGAAGCCAAATTGTAGTTTTGCTTTTATCACATTCTAAGCTGTTACTGCCAATGTGCCCCAAAAACACCTCGGTTCGCACTTCTTCAAGCAAACTAGGAGCTAATAAATAACAGTTATCGGTACAAATCTGGAGTTAAGATTCACTAGTAGGCATCAAGCAATGAATTATCTCATCATCTTAGCCTTTAGTACTTAAGCAAGGAATGATATTCTACTTGCTGACGCAAAATAATCTTCAGATGAGCAAACAAATAGATTTTAACCAAGGCATAGTTTGATACGGAGAATTTCTTTTGATTCTGGAATAAAAAAAAAAAAAAGCAAAACAAACCTGGAACTGAGACGTAAAAACCGATCTGGTAACTGGTATAGATCTTATGATGCCTCGATAAGTAAGCAGCTTGACCCATGTAAGCCAGAATTAGTGCTGGATATACTATTGAAGTGAAAGCGATCTACAGTAAGCACAAGTTCAAGGGTTTAGTTACAGCTCGATCACAAACGGAAAAAACAACATGCAATTTAGAGTGACAAGAAGGATCACCTGGATAGCAGTATAAGAGAAGTGCCCAAGATCTGCAAACATTGCTTCTGATCCTGAAATTCAAAGTTGCAAAAAATTGCTAAATGTTAAGCATTGCTTCTTTTTCTCGGAATTTTAAGTCGCACAAAATATTCTGTTAAGTTCTATGATGTATAACACTTTTCTTAGCTCACGATAAATCTTTTGAACGAGACCTAAAAGTAGGTAGGGAAAATTTTAGCTATAAAACATCATGCCGAAGTTACCTGTAATGCAAAGTAAAATTCCACCCAGGGACATCCAGCCACCCTTTTTGGTCTTCTTCAAGAACTTAAACATGTAATATGGGGAAAGTGCTTGATAAACACGAGGGTTCCAGTGAACAATATTGTATACGCCGAGCGCGCTGATGGTCAGAAGCCAAGCTAGAATTATGGGCGCAAAAAGAAATCCAACCCGATGCGTACCATAGTGTTGAAGCGCAAATAGACATACTAATATGAAGCACGTTATCGGAATTACCGCATCTGCAAAGATTACAGAGAGCTGATGAGATTACAGCATCTGCATAGTGGTAATATGTATGATTTGCTTTTCTTGGAAATTTTATAATCATACTCAATATTAGGTGCATATGTACCGGTATAAGTATGACGATTCCTACACGTAGAAGAAATAGGCGCAACTATCGCTTGTAAAACAAGGATATAATATGGCGAAACTTGAAAATACACATTTATTTATGAGAGAAATTGTACGCTATAGTAGTTAAGAAATTGCAAATGATTAATATATCATCTTTAACAGGGTACTTAATTTCGCCCTTTTCTTTCCAATTTACTTGCTCATAAAGAGTTGCACCATAAAAAATAAAAAAAAAAAGGGAACAAAATTCCAAATTTCAAGTTTTAAAGGGAGATCAGGCCCTCACCCCTGCAAAGAGAGTAGTTAAGTAGAACTTCGAATAGCTACCAAAATAAACTGCTCCTGGTTTTAAAAACATTTGAGGGATCAAACTAGAAAACTTACATTCATGTTGATCTTTGGACATGGCCAACTCAAGCCCTGAAACTGCAGAGAAAACTACAAAAACAGCAAAAAAAAGGCAGGTTAGAAAGGAAAACCAAAGAACCAAGATCAGAAACTAAGAAAAAGAAAATAGCAAAGAAAAAAAAAATAGAAAAAAAAAAAAAGAAAGAGACCTGAAATAGCTGGAGTGAGAACACCATCTCCAATCACCATACAAGTGCCAAGCATGACCATCACTAACAAAGCAGTGTGCAAGTTCTTGTGCTTCTCAAGCCAAACCTTGATCTTTGATCTATCTTTTGTCTCAGGAGCATATTCTAACTTATATGTAGAGAGCTCTTCATCCATAACCTGCCTATTAGGCAAAAGGCTCACATTGGCATGCCTACATATCGAAGAATACAAGGCAAATGTACCACCTGCACAATTATGAATCAAAAAGTTAACAATTTGATCCAAAAAAAGCTCTTTTTTTTTCAAAAGATGAAACTTTGTAATCCTTGCGATCTATACCTTCGCCATTGTCGTCGGCTCGGAGAACTATGAACACATACTTGCAAAGAGGAACAAGCGTGAGTGTCCAGAACACAAAAGAGAGAACACCAAAGATCTCCTCATTTGTTTCTGAATGAGTGATGTCCTCTGCAAAAGTGCTTTTGTAAACATACAGAGGGGAAATGCTCAGGTCCCCATACACAACCCCAAGACTCTGGTAGGCTAAGAGCAAGATGGATTTCCAGGAATCCTTCTGAAATTCAGAAAACAACATCAAAAATTTCAAAGTAAAGCCCCACTGCTTTTAATCCAAAATTTCGGGGAACAAAAAACAAAAATGAAGAAAAAAGGACAAACCTTTGAGGGTTTCGAGCTCTTTCCCATCTCTGGATCCATTGGCAAGCTGCAAAACTTGATCTTTACACATAAACTTGATGTTTCTCAGAGAACTGAAGCCAAAAACAAAGAGAACCCAACAGAAAAGAATAAGATTTGAGGCATTTGCTTAAGAAACGCAGCCAAAAAATGAATCTTTGAGACAAATGGCGACAACCCAACATTTTCGTACCACAAAAAGAAATAAGGAAACTCTTTTGGGGCAATAAATTAATAATCCAATCCTTGCACCGAAACAATGAAAGGTTTTTACAATTCACTCTCAACAGTTTTATATCTCACTCAGTAATTGACAAGCACGCAGAAGCATAAAAGATGAACAATGCGTACAGGCACAGAGCAATTGGTTTATATATATATATATATATATATATATATAGCCCTTTATCTTTTTACATATCTTATCTATCTATGTACGCATAGTCCAAAGCAAGTTCGACTCACACGCCCAATAAATCGGGTGACGCTAAGGAGAATGAGGAAAAGGAAAATGGTGGAGATTGGGCAAAGGAAAAAGGAAAAAACCAAAAGGTTGGTGGAGCCCTTTAAAGGATTAATGAAAGGGAAACAAAAGCATGTGAGAGGAGAGTGCATCGAACACGTAAAAGTGTCCTGTCACTCATCAATTTTAAGTTCCAAGCTCCAACTGCCACCTATGTACCAAAACAACAGTAAACAGTGGAGAGTTTTCAATTTACGCACTGTCTAAATTGTATTATAAAAAAAAAATTATAATTTTTACAATATGTAAGTTTGAACTACTATTTTTGAATTTTGAAATCGCCTTTCTGTTATAAAAATTTTGAGCAATGCTATATATACGTCTAAATGACTAAATCAAAGTGTATATCATACATTTCACTTATTCAATAATAATAAATGTACTTATAAATTGTTATGACTATAGTTATGTTAGAAGTAAAGCAGAAAAGATTTAGTTCGTCGGATATAAAAATATCAAAAGAGATTCGAGAAAAGAAGAAAAAAATAAAGCACGTAATATTTACGTAGTTCGGCGACTGGCCTACATCCAAGGATAAAAACGTAGCGAAGATCTTCATTATAATCAAAACAATGTACAAAATATATTTCTCTTGCAAAATTTTAATTCCAAAAATATATTCATACTCTCTCTCATCTGTCGCACTAAATGAATGGAATAAATACCAATAGGATTCTATTCAGACCCGATAGTATAAGTTCTATTTTTTGTAGCTAAGAAGTTAAGTACAGGAGCCTTTTTTATATATATAAAAAGTACAAGCAGAAATCGATCTCTCGACCTCCTCCAGAACAGAGCTAGTCCGGTTGATTTCAGCTCCATTAAAAATCAGAGTACTCGCAAAATCTTTTCTTTACGCTAACCAAAGTTGAATCCAAAATCCAAGCATTAAATTGGAAATGGAAGAACCCAAATAGGATTCCACCTCGCCAAAGCAACACAGATACAAAACAAAAACAAAAGAGATAGAGAGAGAGAGAGAGAGAGAGTACAGTACAAAATTGTTGTCTTATGAAAGTGAGGTGACGAGCACAAACCACAATGAGGAGGAGGCTAAAGGGGGTGTGAGGGGGAGGTTGAATGTGAGGGAGTTGCGTTTTGTAAAGGAGTGGGAGCCAAAACAAAAAGCAAAAAATAAAGTTAAAAAAAAAAAGAAAAAAAAAGGCCATGTGGAGGGGACGACACTATCTTATCTTCGTGGTTGTCTCCTTTGAAATGATATGTAGAGACATTGTTTATTGTTGGGTGAAACTGTATGGACACTCCTCCCAATTTAAGAATATTTTTAAGATAAAGACGCACCAAAATTTAATTTCCTGATCTATAAATCATTTGAAGTGATTATTCAATCTTTTTATGTTTTGATTTTACTATTCAATCTTTGATCATGTTTGATTTAAATCAATTAATAATAATATAATTTTAAAATTTAAGCTAATTATTTTTTTAATAAATTTCTTTTTGTGAGAATAATATGAAGTATACTAAGATAATTAAATAACGAATCAAAATTTTAAAGTCAATGTATTGTTAACTGACTCAAATCAAACAAATTAAAACTTTAGATAGTAAAATCAAAATGGTCTATAATTTAAATAAGTTTTGTACGGTTTCACATATGTTTAAAAAGACAGTGAGCCTCATTTCATATTATTGTCTTTTATTAGAATAATTTTTTTATAATAAAATAGTGTAGGACCACCGATCGTCCCTGGAGCAAGTGGCAAAGGGTTTGGTGGTTAGTACCCGAGACCTAAGTTCGAATTCTAGTTAATTCACATTTCCAGCTAAGTTTATTTCTAAATAAAATAAAACGAAGTGGGTAGTGTGCTATTTATCTCTCAAAAATAAAAATAAAAAAATAGTGTAGGACCTACCAGTGCTTTGTTTGTATTTATTGTGTCTAAATGTGTTGAATTATATGAAGTCATATTTCGAGTCGGCATCACGATGAAAAGTTAAAAATTTTGAGTTTCTGAATGTCCAGTACTGGTACTCAAATTTAAATACTAGTATTCAAGCCGGTTCCGTTACTTAATTAGACTACAATTCCACAAAATATGAAACTGTGAAAACTGGTTTTGTATTAAGTACGCGTTCTCAATCTTGAACCTAGTACTTCATACGCTGGGAACGTTGCAAATAGTGGTATTCCCATACGAGTACCGGTATTTAGGGTCGTGATAGAGAGAATAAGTTGAATTTGGCTACAATTTAATCTAATTTTGTACATTAAGATTAGAGATGGTTTGATAACATCTTAGAGAGGATTTTTAAGAAAAATTGGAAATGAATCAGAAACTTAGATGGACGAGAAAAATTGCTTCCTACTAAAATTGGAGTTTTACACTGCACTTAGTTCGGGTATAACTAAAAATTGCTTATTTCGGGAATAGATACAAGCTCAGATATAAGTAGGAATTAGATTAATTTTGTGTTTGGAAGAAAATTGTATTATTCCTGAAAATAAGGTAAATAGTGTTTGATAGTTAGATTGAAATTCGAGAAATAAGAGCTATAATTTTAAATTAAAATATTTTATTTAATTAATTAACATTAAAAAGTAATAAATTAATTAATTCCTTTATTATTTAAGCAATAAATAATGATTTAAGTATATTATTTATATTAATTAATAATTTAATACCATAATTAAAATNTAATTTTAAATTAAAATATTTTATTTAATTAATTAACATTAAAATATTAATTAAAAATAATTTAATAAATTAATAAATTTATTAGCTTATGAATATTGTATAAGATAATAAAAATATATTAATTATAATTAATTAAATATAAAAAAAAATAATTTAATTTTGTAATTAGTTAGTAAATTATTTTAGTTAGATAACTAATTAAAAAATTAATTAAATTAATAAAAATATTAATGGTTTATCAATATAAATACTAATTTATAGATAAACACATTAAATTATTAATAATTAATTATAAGTAATAAATTAATTAATTCCTTTATTATTTAAGCAATAAATAATGATTTAAGTATATTATTTATATTAATTAATAATTTAATACCATAATTAAAATTAAACTTAGATTTTAATTAACCTTGTTCTCACTTGGTAACAAGCTTGTTTTAGAAAAAAAGGGTGGAATAACAGTTTTAGACTTATATCAGGTTACACTAGTTTATAACAGGGATTCGAGAACTACTATTCTCGGGCACGAAAATTTTGTTTGGGAACAAAAGGTGAAACAAGGACTTATATTTTTCTATTCCCGAACCAAACGCTGTGTCAGGATTTTAAACTCTAAATTGAGAGTTTATTGTTAACTCTAAATTGAGAGGAAAACGTGAAAGGGTTCTTAAGAGAAAGATACTTACAGATTAATCTGCTCCGTACGCTTTTCTACCGTAAATTAATTGAAGAACGCATTAAGAAGGTCTTATTCGTAAATGTAAGTTGGTAGAACCACGTAAGTTCTGTATCCTTATGTTCTCTTTTATTCTTCGATGTTTTATTATCCTCTTTCTTATTTTTTACGATTATTTTTATTTATTTTCATCTACATAAGATCTAATTTTTCGCTGCACTCGTATGGCGCATGGATTTGAGATGTGCTCTTTAATTTTTCGGCCAGTCCTTTTCAAAATTATTCAAAAATATGTATATATTTTTTTTTGATGTTTTTGAAAAAATTGTCGTGAGCCAACCAAATTAAGTAACACGAGGAAAGGGTATGTATATTGTATATTATTATATATATATCAACAAAAACAATAGGATCGAGGAATCGCTAATCGTCCACCCAATTTCCTCAGGTTTACGGCATCGGCCGCCCCTAACGCTTTTTCTTCGCCAAGTAGTTCCATAACTCTCTAATCATCTCCTCTTATTCTCATCCCAATTTTTTTTTTTTAATCTTTTTATTTTTTTTTTTTTCTTTCTTCTCTTTGTTTTATGTTCTCTCTGTGCGCAGCCGCTGCCGCCACTATTTTGTTTTTAGTATTTACCATCGCATGTGTGTAGTAATGCACGAACAAATGTAACGTGAACTCCAACAATAATATTGTGTCAAATCATAGAAGGAATATTTGATTATGTTGTAGAATACAATATTGTTGGATAGAAGAACTATTTAAATAATGTTTTTCTCAATATTTTTTATTTTTTCAATAATGCTATCTTATACCAGTGCGTTTGCAATAGTTTAGTTTTATCAATCTTTGTTTTTATATACAAAAAATTAAAAATTAAATTAAATTTTTGAACAGTAGATGTAAGATGTAGAATACGTAACTCAATAACTGAAGTGTACAGGTAATTTATATATATATATATAGTTTGAATTCTAAAGATATTTTATAGTTTTAAACAAAGCAGAAAATCTAGTCTTTTTTTCATTGCAAAAATAATCAGCTAGACGTTAGGAGATGGTTGCTGCTCAAAGCAAAATCAGAAAATCAGAATTGAAACCAAACAGATATTAATTTTGATACTCAGAAGATCTAAAACTAAAAATATCGAACATATCTATGAGATTTTCTATTTTTTTCAATTCGATCGAGAATTTAATTACTCCGAATTTTCAAATCGAGAGGACGAAATCTTATCTGGTGGAGATCAATACCATTAATTGTGGCTGTAATGGGACCGTACTCTTCTAAGGGATTCAAACCCGCGAATCTGCGGGCGGGAGCGGTCCCATTTTTACCCGTGTTTTCTTGGTGGTTCCGAATGGTTCTAGACGAGTTGATTTCTATTTTATTTTTTTATTGTCATTTATCACTTCTTCATTCCGCGTGTGTCCAAACAAAGAACGAATTTTTAGTGAATTTTTGACAAATTGGGCATATTAAAAGAAGGAAAGCGTCTCGCACCTCTCATTTCATCAAAATTTTTTTTTTTTCTCTTATACCGTCTCATTTGGGACGCATCGAAAACAGGAGTTCTATCAACCGAGACTCATTTGCATCTCCATCCACGATACTTAAAGATATAATATCCATAGACTATTTAATTCTGATCACCTATTAAGAATCCATATTTATTTGACATAATTTGAGCTCAAAATTTAGGCACAAACAAATGTTGGTACCTAGCTTGAACCACAAAATAGCATTGGTTCACTTTTAAGAAGGCATTTGGAATGAAATTTTCGTACTATTTTTCAGTCTAAATTTTGGCTCTATTTTCCGCACAGTCACTTAATAAATAATTTGACAAGCTAAAACGTCTAAAATTTTTGTTACGATAAGAAGCGAAAATAAAAATTTTTAGTCCCCCAAAAAATTCAAAACAAAAAAAAAATTATTGGATGAATTTTTAGTACAGTGACTGTAGTGATTATATTAGTTAAATATATAGTATTTTGTTAAACAATATTAAACCAAACAGCACGCGGGGAAAGATTAGGGCAGAATTCTTTTTATTTTTTTCAAAAGTATTCAAAAACAAAATTGTTTATATTCTAAGGAGATTAGTGGGTTCCCAAAAAATATAAAGGTTTTATGAACCAAACTTAGTAAAATAATATTTGTAGATAAATAATTTTTTTCGAGAAACAAATAGTATGTTATCCGTATCATTCATTTAGCAAATAAATTTAGTTCTATGGGTTGAGACAATGCGGCCTCAAAAAACATTAAAGGCGACCAAAATAAAAAAGACAAATAAAAATAAAAAAATCGTAAAAAAATAAATAGTTTTATTCCTCACTTAAAACCAAATTACTAAGAGCTGCAAAACTCGGCTTATTTTCTGCGCACGTTTCGGATTCGAATAATTGTCAAAAAAGGACGAAATGATTGGTTCCTAAAAATTATGTTATTTTTTTCTATCGGATCATGTACTAACAAGTTGCAATCCTGGACCTGGTGAGACTCGTCCACTGATAGTTGAGAGAGATCTTTGACTGGGCGAAACCTTTTTAATTAGAGCTCGAACATGCAAGTTGCGAGTGGGAGCAAGCCCATTAAGAGATATATAATTTGCTTAATCTAATTAATTTTATATTACTATATTTCTAGTTAAATAATATTATTTTTGGTATATTCGCACCGCAAAATCCGATATGTCGGAGCGAATGTCAGTTGAAGAAAGAAGAAGAAAAAGAGAGATGATGGAATGTCACGTGATAGGTAAGCAATTCTATAATTACAATTAGCTGCTAATTAAAGAGAGATGATGGAATAATTAACACAACTCGAGTTATTTGTCAAAATTTACAATGCATTAGATTTGCTATTTAGGTCAAAAAAAAAAAAGATTTATCTATTTATTATTAAAAAAAATCTAATGAATAATATTGCATGAATCAATCAATTTGGCTCGATTCCTAACAATCCTCAAATCTTTCATATGGCCCGAGTTGGTTCGACAGTTCCATCCGCAAATGTACTCGTCTAGTGGTGAATTTTACAGAAATAAAATATGCTTATTATGGCCTTCTAAAAAATTTAAAAAAAAATCATAAATTAGACATATAAAACGAATCAACCATATTTGCGTGAGATAATTTAATGCTCCGGATCCCAGTAATAAGGCACAATGTAGAGAGTTGAAAAAGCTCGATTACTACACCTTTATTATTTTTTTTTTTGGGTCAAAAAGTAAAAAAAAAAAAGCCCATAAATAAAAAGAAAAAAAAAAAAGAAAAAGAGAGCCACATGCATCCGAGCTTATGTGGGTTACGTGTATGGTCAAAACAATTCCATGTTCTAGAAACTTGAATCCTAGTGATGGGGACAAATTGCATGAGGGCCCCTGCACGTTTTACATCATCTTACCCGGTCCCCATGTCACCACCTACCAATGACTCACTCACCTCATTTGTATGTTTCCTTATTTTTAGCTCTTATCACCAACCATACAAACAGTTGTGTTTGGCTCAAATAAAGCGCGCTAATAAGATCTGATTGAGTATTGTAAAATCTAATTATTTACAGGTGCTTCTTTAATGCTATAACAGGACCAGCTCAAAATAACCATATTTCTAGAGATGAATGATCGAGCTTTATTTTATTCTAAACTTATGTAAGATTGAGATTATTTTGCTGTATTTTTTTTATTCCTACAAAAGCTATATACCTAAACTCCTCTTCTAGAAATAAATATAATGCTAATTTAAATATCGTGTTTTGAACAAACACCTGATCACATTTTATACGATTCTCAAAGGTTGTTAAATATAAAAGTATTTAAATATCCTTCTCTACCAATTTAAAATTTTAGAGAACAACAGTTATTTTATATTGTTTAATTAACAGAGGTCAAATATAGTCACACATTATTTTGATCTCGATTGTACTACTGAATATAAAATTTTAAAATAATATATTTTGAGATCAAATTTTATCGTACTCCAAATTACCAAAATGATGTAAAAGGGTGGTGTTTCCTTTTTTTCCTTTTAAATTGTTAGGAATTCCATCTTAAAACATAATTGAGGGGCACCACAAAGTGGAGAAAACAAAATTGTAGGTAGCCTCCTAATGCATGGGCTCATATATGCATAAATATATGGTTGCTAAACGTTTTAATGTTGCATCAGCCAAGTCATGAAATATGCATGTTCTTCATCTCCTTAATATATTAATTATCCTACGAAATAGCTTTTCTAATTTGGGGATTCATGTACATCACCCATCATTCACTTCACAAATATTTGGGTTCTCTTTGTTTACAAGAAACAATTTGAGTCTCCTCTGAGGTAAACATTTATAGGTCGTGTGTCTCTTTCTTTTCCCAACCATATCAAATACAAAATGCATTAATACTAGAAGATGACTTCTTATAATATATGTGTGATTTGCATCCTTCTCATTTAACTTAAGATCGCTTTAGCAATTTTATATATATATATATATATATATATAGAATCCGGCTACTATACTTTTATGAGTATAGAGCCTATTGTACTCATAATTTTTTTGCTGTTAGATATACCCTTTAATCATTTTCACCCGTTGGATTATACTATTCAACCAACCACCCACTCAACCTTAGGAGGCCTACTATCAATCTAACCGTAACCATTTTCATCCTAACCGTATATTTTTTTATCTGAACGGTCAAAAATTTATGAGTACAAAGGGCTCTATACTCATATGAGTATAGCCCAGCCTATATAGTAGCCTCCCATATATATATATATATATATATATATAGAGAGAGAGAGAGAGAGAGAGAGAGAGAGAGAGTTGGACTGGGCTACTATTAGTAGCAAAATTCCATTGTTGCTATCAGTTTTTTAGCCTTTGAATTAACTCTTTTCATTATTTCTAACCATTGGATTAAATACTATAACCAAGTGGGGACCACTCAACCCTAGGGGGGACCACTTAACTCTAACTAATTAATATCATCCTGACCCTATAATTTTTTATCCAAGGGTTAAAGCAAAAAGAGCGTTTTACTATTAATAGTATTCCAGCCTAATTCTATATATATATATATATATATATGTCTATATAAAATCATCATCACTGTTTAGAGTAGTTAGTTTTGCTTATTTCAGAGTTCAGACTAGATATAGCCTAGATTCTTGCTTTGCGGGTGACGAATAACTTTTCTGAAAACAAAAATTACTGCAGTTACTGCTCAAATTGAAAATGTAGAAATCACCGATAGCTACCGTAATCTCAACAAATCCGAACCGACCTATAAAAGAAAAGTTTCGCTTTTGTACCTAACCGAATTAGAACTTTAAAAAAATTAGTGATCCATAGTCCATACTAACTTTAGAAATGGGGCCCATTAAAATGAATTATTGGCTTGAGAATTTGAAGTATCTTTCAATGAAGAGTGTGACCACAAATGGACCACGCCATATATATGATTAATCCATCCTCCACTACTCCATCTAATTAATCTTACTTTTTTATTATTCGTGTTAGGCTTAACTTGTTTAGAATTGTTGGTAGGAATTTGGCCATTATTTTTTATTGTTGGTCTAATTTAGGTTTCACTCCAACAAAAAATGAAAAAAAAAAAAAATAAAAGGAAAAATATAATAATTAATTAAATAGTCGATAAAAGGGACGTGTTAACCAAGCCCTTAGCTTCGTGGTGTCACGAGATTCTTATGTGCATATGTTTGCACATTTGCATTGGTTTCTTACCACTTAATGGTCAAGTCAAAGTCCAATGCGTGTTTACTTTTTAAATTTAACATTTTTTTTAGAAAAAAGAGATTGTGGTATATTTTTTTTCCTATATTTTCCTAATACAGAACAATTAACAAGTGGCCTAAAAATGTGTCAATTATTTTTTACCCAAAATAATTGTTGAGATAAAGATTGAGTTATACTTGTGGTAAGTTATAGTATAAATAATTTGTTTTTCACAGGGGTAAAAAAAAAAGGCACGTGCATGGCGTTATATATGAAATTCGAGACCCTATCATTATCATATACACGTACGTGGAGCCACGTACGTTTTGTGTATTAATATTAAAACACAAATTAAGTATTTGCCAACTCCAGCAGTACTCATGCTCTACTCACAATTTTACATAATTTTTGTTTGCGTGATTCATGAGACTATAAAAAGAAAGAATCAAGAAGCTTCTCACAACTCAGCATCGCTCACTTGAAACATAGTAAAATTTCGTGAACTATTTTCCATCGGATCATATCTTAGACCTAATATTTTCTATCTGGGTTAGATTTAATATATATCTACTAATTGTCTCTTAATATCTGACTGTCCCTTTTTTATTTTCACCGACCGTATCTAGCACAGTTGGCTAAAAAAAGTCTTGTTTCTCTAGTGGACCAATTCGTTAACGTACCAACGAGCCATTTTTGATTAATAAAATGAGACCGAGATCTTATTGCAGCTGATGCTACTGAATTCGATGCTTTATTTTTGGTACCAATGATTAAGAAGCTTTTTCCACTACTTGATGCATCAAAACTAAATCACGGGCTTCTGATAAAAAGCAAGCTGTTGTAGCGAGATTTGTAATATGAATACCTCCGTCCAACATCCCAAATTCAAATTTTAATTACTTAATTTTTTTAACTGAGTTTATTTATAAAAAAAAAAAAAGCAAGTAGCGCGCGCTCTCTCTCTCTCTATAAAAAAAAATGTAGTTTCTGAAAGAATCTTTTCACAAGTAAAGAAGGACTTTTCTATTTCAATGTAGAGAGTGGGCATTTTTGGGCCATTTTTGGGCCACTTTGTCTTGTTCTACGAGTTCGATTTCAATGGGCTTTCAATTTGAATTCACATTAAAGTCTTATGGTTTGAATTTTATTTTCTTTTTTGAAATTTCGAACAATTTAAATGCATCCGTTTTTTGTTTAGACTTTGCCATCAATTTGAATTTGCAAATTAAATTTTCAGAGTGCTATGGCATTTGGGTTATTTAGTTAAGTTTGAATTTTGTCTACCAGTTTTGAGTTACTCTATTTAATTCCTCAAATTTATGAACTGTGAACTGGGGGTGAATGTCCAATTTGATTTGAATTTTCTTTTCTTTCATGATTTTGGATGTTAGTTTTGACATTTTGATTTTGATTTTATCTCAATTCGGCCTAATTTGGCACATTTTGATTATTTTTTGAAAAGAAACTTCCAAGAAAGATCGGTACCAAGATAAAAGCTAAACTAAAATCTATTACTATTGTTTTTCTTTCGAACCAAATGTTTAGTTTAAATTAGTATTTAACAAGGTTCATGTGACCATATTATGCTTTTAATATCACTCTTTTTTCTTTTTCTTTTTTGATAAATGTTTAATTGCAGGGATGTAATATGAACCGTGTCGTGCCGTAGTGTGGCCCATGTTATGCATACACGGTCCGCATTCATCGATGCCAAATCGAAATAGGGGCGAGCCCGGCGCATCCATGTTTATTCTCAATGTCATGTTAGGCCGAGCCTATATATGTTTTTTAACCCGAATCGGTATACTAGATCGGGCAGGGCCGCAGACTAACCCATTTTCAGTTTTTTTTCTAAATTTTCTTTAAATTTTTAATAACATAAAGTGTATACAGTAATTTGTTAACTAAAAAGGTTTTATACTAATTATTTAAAAGAATTATTCAAATTTTAAATAGTTTGAATGTTATTTGAGAAAAAAAATCAACATTAAAATAAGAAGAAAGTGTATCGCAGCAGTACTTGTTGTGATATTCCATTAATAAATGTTGTACTACAAATTTACTGGGAGAGTTACGGTGCGGTTAACTGAATCAGTTTATAAATTATTTATTTTACACTCAATTTTATTCGGTACAACAAAACAAATTTGATTTGAGTTATAATGCTAAAGCGCAGGTTTTGCTTAGAGGGTTTTGAGTTCAAAAATTCGAATTTAGTGAACCTGGTAGGAATAAAGAGAAAAAAAAAAAAGAAGTAATACTCCATATAATTGGCATGCTTTTTTTTTGCTCTTTTCTTTTTTTTAT
Organism: Ananas comosus; assembly: GCF_001540865.1. Taxonomy (NCBI): domain Eukaryota; kingdom Viridiplantae; phylum Streptophyta; class Magnoliopsida; order Poales; family Bromeliaceae; genus Ananas; species Ananas comosus. The sequence goes on along the minus strand of NC_033624.1, from coordinate 13,449,141 downwards.
AAATGCTCTTTTTAATTTGTCGAAATAATCCTATAAGTCAAATTGCGAAAACTATGCAGAATCTAGTGGTAAAATATAAATTTTCTTACTAAACATAAATTGGAAAAGAATGTAAAAAAGGAACTTTTCATGAATCTTAATTCTTTGTCCCAAATGATTAATGAAAAGCAAACATTCTTATTAAAAGAAAGAAAGAAAGAAAAAGAAACGCTATGTAGAAACAGATTCTTGATCAACAACAACCCCACCCTCATTGTTGGAGAACAAATCCTTACAAAGCTCCCCATAAAACCTACACACCAACTCAACAAACGCAGGGCACTTGAGGCTCTCCCAGCAATAGAGAAGCTCCTCAACATCCATCAAATCCCTCACCCTCCCCTCCTCCACAAGCATCTCCCTCAAATAGCTCTCGAAGCTCCGGCACGCCTCCTCGGCCTCGTCGTCGCGCCTCTCGACACTCTCCTCCCTCCGCAGCTGCGCAATTTTGGCGTAGGCGGGGGTGACGGGCGACGACAGTGGCGCCTGGACGCGGTCGGTGAGGCTCGGGAGCTCCCCGACGCGATCGATCGCCTCGGCCGACCGCATGGAGACCAGCCGCCAGAACACGGCTCCGACCGACCGGAACCTGCACCGCCTGCTGCGGTTCGGGCTCATTTTGCGGGCGAGCTTTCGGAGGGTTCGGAACCTGAAGGATTTTATGGAGATGGGTTTTTTGAAGAGTTTGATGAGGAACTTTTTGCATGGTTTGAAGAGGTTGATGTTGGTGCATGTGAGGGAGGGAGATGAGGACGTTGGCATGGTGGAATTATTATTATTATTATTATTATTATTATTATGGAGTGAGTGTGGTGAAAGGAAAGGGAGGAGGAAAAAGTATAGTAGCTAGCTAGGTTTTTTTTTTTTTTTTTTTTTTTTTTTTTTTTTTTTTTTTTTGGGGCTGCTTTTGGACGTAGCTCTTTTTTTCCTCTCTCTCTCTCTATGATCTTCTTTTTTCTTTTTCTTTTTTTTTCTGAGTTTGGGTGTTATAAGCATGGAGATGTTAATGGAGAGGATGATGAGTTGAGGGATTCTTTTATAATAGTGGTGGTTGATGGGTGGTGGGATTCACGTACATTAGGAAGTGGGGGTCATCATGAACGTATGGTATAAAATATAAAATTAAAGAGAAAAATTAAAGAGACATATATATATATATATATATAGAGGTGGAACAGTACACCTAAATATAATAATAATAAAAATTGATAATATCTTAAGTTTGTGTTCTTCCATTGTGTATGTCATATCAAACATGAAATCACCTTACAGGGGTGAAAAGAAAATCAAAGCTGCGTCACTTTCATGATGTGTGAATGATTGGTGTTCATGTTGATTCTGATTTTTTTTTTCAATATTTTTGTATTGTATTTAATCTTGTTCAGGTTATGTTATTTCATTATATCCTCGCGTTATCTATGTCCAAAATTACCACCCCTAAAACGTTAGAAATATAACATATTTTAGGCTTATAAATGTAACTAGTTGATCTACATATGGAGTCTTAATTAAATCAGGGTTCAAATTAACAAGAAACCAACAATGAATTAATTAAGCTATACATATATCGTTGCATTGGATTTTAGGGTTGTATACTAATAGTTCAAATTGACCTGATAAGGAACATGTACTACTAAATTAGCCGGCCAAAGACGTGAGATATATACCAAAAAAGTAAAAAAAAATAAAAAAAATAAAAAGGGAAAAAAAAACATATGATAGATGGTTGTGTACACGTCCGAGAAAAATACACTATACATTAAGAGGGGAGGGGTGCATGTAATAACTAGAAGAGGAGCATAATACATGAGCTCGTATAAAAAATGTTCACCTCATCAACTTTAGTTGGCCTTCACTTTAATTTGAATATAGATGATGTTGTTGAATATAAAATTAATATTGAAATATTATTCTCTTTATTTTAAGTTTTTAGAAAAAAAAAACGGTTATTTCACATAATTTTACATAACATTTGAGTTTAAATCTCGCCAACCTCCTTGGCCTTACCTAGTATATATATATATATATAATAGGTGAAGCTAACTAGGGTGCGGTTTGGCTTCAGATAATTCGTGTATTGGGTTTCAGGTTTCGGTTTGGGATTACGGTGCAGAGATTTGGTTCTATTTTTAGTAAAAATTGCGCCGAACAAATCCGGCCATTAATTGGACATCCCTACAGTTGACTATAACCTTGAAAAAGAAGTGGAAAAAAAAAAGAAGAAAATATAAAGCAAAAGAAAAGAAAAGGAAGGATTATCCATTTGTTCCTGCAAATTTTACGATCATTTAGGCCAAATTCAATGTTGAGTTGGCCCAATCTACAGCCCAGCTCGAACCGGCCCGACGCAGCCCGGTCCATTGTCACCTATAGCTATATATATATATATATATATATATATATATATATAAGTCAAGAAGATTTTACAAGAAGGTATTTGATGTTGTGCATCCTACTTGTTTAAGTATCCTTCAATGAATTATACATTTATTAATTTAAAATTTATTTTATAAAAAATTAAATTACTGATTGAAATTGAAAAGACTAGTTAGATGACGAACATCCAATGCCTCTTGTAATTTATAAATGCAAAAGTTCACTTTAACGAGTTTGGCATATTTGCTTTCTCAAATAAAGTGATCAATAAATATTTTTCTCTGCAGATTTAATTTCAGTTTACGTGCATCGCGAACACCTATTGAACTGACTGAAGAGGTAGCGAAAGAGACACTAAAACAATGGTTAGGAATCGATATTGCCGGATACATGAATCAAACGCAAAATCTCTTAGAACTAAATTAAGGATCTTAATTAGAACTTACTCTAGTACAATGTTAGTTAAAAAATAAATCGAGTAGCAAACGGACACAGAATTAGTCTTAGCACACATTTTATATTCCAATTTAATTAGCAAGAATCGCAAATTTTTGGATAAATTGCTGAAATTAATGATTAATGAATCTAAAAATTTCCTAATGCTAGGGTTTTTATATAATTGAACCTAGTCCACAGGTTTTTAATGCAGAGAGTCCAAAACCAGGTACAAATTAGTTGGTGATAACTACTAGTTGGTGATGACTATTACTTTCCCCACCCCCACCCCAAAAAGGTGGCATAGCAAAGTCAACAATGAAACCCTAATTTTGGAGGCTTATTTATATAGTTTGCACCGGCCATTGACATTTTAGAATTTGATTGACTCTAATAGCAAAATACGTACACCACAGTTGTTGTAGTTAGGTACCCAGGGAGACATTATCCCAAGGAAACAGCGGCCATCATCATGTAGGTTATTATTGATTAATTTCATGTTGGAAATTAAATTTGATGTGGGATTGTTGGGTTTTTTAACCGAATCGATGTTTGAGCTTCTGCTTTTACTTTTAGTTTCAGTTGTTTATAGTAGCTAGAATATATAGTTGGCGGATAAAGATATTTAGTTTCGATCGAGTGCATGCTTCAATCGATTGTTAATTAAATACTAAGTGCCTTTCGGAATTCAAAAGTAAGCTTTCTTTCTTTTTTTTCTTTTAAAATTACTAAAAAAGACCAATCACGACAGTTGAAGATTTGATGTAAATAAGAGGTCTAACTAGCTCAAAAAAAGTTTGCATAACCCCAACTTTAGCTCGGCCAAACAAATCCTAGACCATTCTTTCAAATGCTGCATGCATGCAGAAACCTTGATACGTTAATTTATTTCACATTTTTCACATTTTTATAGTTTAATATGGCCCGTAGGGAATCTTAAAACCTCTCAAACTTGAGTACGAAAGCCTCATTCTCCAAGTTCAAACTTCGAACTTGAAAACTCAAATATTCCAACACCGAATATACTAAAACTAGCTAAGTCCGAAGTTCGAACTTGAGAACTAAAATATGAACTAAAATATTTTCACGTACGCTGGATATATACCAAACAAGCCGAGCTATAAAATAGACCTTAATATAACTAAAATCCTTACCTAGTCCATCACATCATCTGGCATGAAGCTTGATTTTATGTTTTTTTCTAAAAAAAAGGATTATTAAGTAAGCTGTTATATATATAAGACCAAATCCAACCGTCCAGGAAATGATGTCTACAAATATTAATTGTAGCTACACCCTTCGTATGTGCAACCACATTAAATGATGCTATTTAATGACTAAGTACTACTAATCCGATTGCATATGTATCATATTGTTTTCCCATTAGATTTTTTGCATTAATATATAATTACAGAATGTCATTTAAGTATTTAATTGCTCATAATATTGTGACACTGTGCTGTGTAGGAATAATTCATCTTACGTATCGTAAATGATCGTAACACTCAAATAATCGTAAATGATCGGAACACTCAAATAAACAGCTAGCGACTTAGTTCTAAATTTAACTGTGTGCTCCAAACAAGTTCCAGGTGATTGCAAAGAAACCAATGAACACAAAACCAGCTATATATACTAGACCATTTACTAATAATTTACTAATAAAAGACATTTAATTTAATGAAGAATTTGATTGACTCTAATAGCAAAATACGTACACCACATTTGTTGTAGTTAGGTGCCCCGGGAGACATTCTCCCAAGGAAACAGTGGCCGTCATCATGTAGGTTATTATTAATTAATTTCATGTGGAAATTAAATTTGATGTGAGCTTGCTGGGTTTTTGACTTGAATCGATGTTTTTCAGCGTCTGCTTTTACTTTTAGTTTCGGTTGTTTATAGTAGCTAGAATATATAGTTGGCGGATAAAGATATCTAGTTTCGATCGAGTGCATGCTTTAATTGATCGTTAAGTACTAAGTGTCTTTCGGAATTCAAAAGTAAACTTTCTTTCTTGTTTTTCTTTTAAATTTACAAAAAAAAGGCCCATCACAAAAGTTGAAGATTTGATGTAAATAAGAACTAGCTCAAAAAGAGTTTGCATAACCCCGACTTTAGCTCAGCCAAACAAATCCTAGGCCATTCTTTCAAATGCTGCAGCATGCATGCAGAAATCTTGATACGTTGATTTATTTCGCATTTTTATAGTTTAATATGGCCCGTAGGCAATCGTAAAACCCCTCAAACTTGAGTACGAAAGTCTCATTCTCCAAGTTCAAACTTCGAATTTGAAAACTCAAAGATCCGACACTGAATATACTAAAACTAGCTAAGTCGCAGGTTCGAACCTGAGAACTAAAATATGAACTAAAATATTTTCATATAAGACCAAATCCAACCGTCCAGGAAATGATGTCCACAAATATTAGTTGTACCTGCAGCCTTTATATATGCAACCGCATTAAATGATGCTATTTAATGACTAAGTACTAATCCTATTGCATATGTATTATATTGTTTTCCCATTAGATTTTTTGCATTAATTAATATATAATTATAGAATGTCATTTAAGTATTTAATTGCTCACAATATTGTGACACTGTGCTGTGTAGGAATAATTCATCTTACGTATCGTAAACGATCGTAACACTCAACTAAAGTACATCGACTTAGTTCTAAATTCAACTTTGTGCTCCAAACAAGTTCCGGGTGATTGCAAAGAAACCAATGAACACAAAACTAGCTATATATATATATACTAGGCCATTTACTAATAATTTACTAATAAAAGAAATTTAATTTAATGAAGAGCCAAGTTTAATTAATTTAATTTTATCCTGAATATATATTATATAAACCATTAATTATACCAATGCCAATTCACTCGACGGCATATATCTTATTCCTGATTAATTTATAATATCAATTTCATTTTTTATATTTTTTTCTCATTTTTTTAGTTTATCTTAGTTGAAATCCCACGAAGTTTCTCCCCCGAAGCAAGAAATGTATACGTCTTTTCACAGCTGGGAAAATATGAATTTTTAAATGGAGTAATAATAATAAGCGGTGACGTGGGATAAATTAATGCATGGGACTCAAATCCAAAACGTATCCAACAAAGATAAAATGTACGTAAACCCCCTCAACTTTGGCATTTTTGGATTGGGGCCCTCTCAGCTTTTAATTTTTTTTTCATTTGTTTTTTTAATACTTAACCACAATTAAAACTTTATCAATTTTAAAATACTCCCTCGGTTTTTAGTTATTAATTAATTATAAAAACCATGAAGTATAGTAGGTGTCAATAAAGATGAAAAACTAAAGTCGAGGGCTCTATTTCCAATCTACAGTAGTTGAAGGGACCTACATGCATTTTTACAAAATTATATTATATTATTATTATTTATTATTATTTTATTAGAATAATAAAGAGGGCGAAAGTTATTCCGTGTCAAAGCGGGGGAATCGCCAACGCGTGCTTTGAATTCCGTGACAGCGAGGCTCCCGAGGAAGACATAGTCCCCGACGTCCTCGGACCGTCGGATGCACAGTAATAAATGAATGCTTTGTTAGGCTCCTCCAAAATTGTACCAAATAACTACCCCCAAAAAATATAAATTTTTTTAAAAAAATAATTTAACCTTAACTCCTCAAAATCCATGCATTAAATTTCTAACTCTTATTTATTTGAATCAAGTTTACTAGATTACTTTAATTTCCTCAGCTAAAGAGGAGTGACAATTATTAAATTTGATTCACGTTATATATGATTCAATTATCAATCTTCTAACTTTATGAGCTTATGAAATAACTGAGTCAATATAATAGTCATATTATTTTTATATAGCAACCTCGTAAGCAACTTTGAAATAAAAGCACGAGTTTAAATAGCACGAAAAATCGAAATAAATAAAATAACACGTATTAAATTAGTGTATTATTAATTACAAAAATTGGAAATACAAGTCCAACAAATAAAAGTTGCATGTGTAGCTCCTTGTTCTTTCCTTTTTTTGGTTGAAAAAACTAATAATTTGGTAGTTTCTGGGTACTCTTTTTGTCACCCAAACATTCCTTTGAAGAGAATAATAATAATAATCATAAGAAAAAGATATACATAGTCCAAGTCCCAAGTCAACCCCATGGAAACCACATGTCCCTTTTTTTAATAACCCATTTCCTAATTTTCTTTCTTTCTCCCCAAGATTCAAACAGCCTGGGTAAAGCCATACACAAAGGGGGGAGTTGGTAGCTTTTGATGCATCACCCCAACTATGCCATCCACAGCGTGGAAAAATTTTGTAAACTTTATTAGCTTTGATTCAAAGTTCCCACTCTTTAGATTCAAATAAACACGCAATTGATAATGAAATCCCCTCATGATCAATGATTATTTAGTAGACTTTGGGAAAAGCTAAGGCGTAAATTTCATCATTACGTAGCTAGATGGGTTATTTGCAGCAGTAGTCGTTGAATTTAATTTTACTTTGATATATCCTTTTTAAACTTTTAATTATGTATAAAATTGGCATTCAGATTCAAAAATGAACTCTAGTGTTAAAATGAACTTTATCGAAAACTATAAGCTCTACTTTTATGTACTTTAGTGCATATATATGTCGATTCAAAAATCATTTACTCAGGCATTTAGAGTACTTTTTGTATTAATAAAATCAATGGTAGATAGTAAAATGGGAACAATTTGAGATATTTATAAAAGTTAATTAAAAATAGTAAATTTATTTTGGAAAATAGCAAGTAAAATAGAACTTTGATATATAAAAAGATACAATTAAACCTTAGTTGACCACGTCACATAGGTGATTATTTGATATATGGATCCAAAGTGGCGTTTACCTTAAAAAAGCTGAGCCCACTTTTGTGGGTTAGAGCTAGATTTGCTATCCAAAAAGGCGCTTGGTCCAATAACTTATTATATGTATATACGCGACAATAATAAATTATTATTGGATTCGAATCCAAATTGAATAAGCTGCTCTCTAACTTTAAACTTGTGCGATACGGATGCGTAAATTTAGTCATTAATTAGTGAATTAAAAAGATCATAAAGATCAAATCATTTATGCCTCCTAATCTCCACGCAATTCCCTTTATTCTTTAATTCCTTTTATGAAGACCCCCTTAATTAACTACAGGATATTAATTCTAAAATAGCTCACTGAGCTATATATATATATATATTTTAGTAAGCAGTTTCAACCAAATAAGTTAAGAATATTATCAAATTACTTAATAATTTTATTAAATTTAATGGCGTAATCACTTTATTTATAATAAGTAATGCTAATATCTATATAATTGAGCCCTAAAATTTAATAGAATTTTAAGCTAATTGACTATATATGAACACAAAGGAATTAGTGCACTGAGTCTATTCATTTTCGCCAACCATATTATTTTTTTTCCACCCACAACTAATTTTTTTTAAGTTTTAACAAGTCAGAGTCTTAGAAAATGAGAACGTTCCTTGTCCTTTCCCCGTTCTCTCCTTTTTTGCCCTTTTGAACTTTTCAACACAACACACCAATATAATAACTAACCCTCCCCCTCTCTTCTCTCCCCACCATACATTAAAACCCCAAACCCCTACACATTCCCCCTCTCATTAATCCCCTTCTCTTTCTCTCTCTCTCTAGCTACAATTAATGGCTCTTCAAAACAAGCTCAACTACACCACCATACTCTTTCTCTTTCTCCTCCTCCTTATTTTCTCTCACCAAGCCACTGCTAGGCATTTGAGGAGCACTAGCTCTTTGCACCTCAGGGAGAGAGGCCATGCGAAGATCATCCCCGCGACGACCAGGTCGATGATCGCGAAGAAGTACGAAGCGCTTTTGCTCAACGCCCTCCCGCGGGGGACCGTGCCGCCGTCGGGCCCCAGCGGAGGCACCAATGGCGATAACAACTGATCAAAGGGATTGATCCAAGCGACCAATATTATACTATATATATCTTTGCGTGGCATAAGGTACATGTTTCGACAACTTGTCTACGTACAAAGTCAAAAACTTCTTGTTGTAACTTTTTACGTAGGCGAAGTTTTCGATGGATGTGCTGAGCAGATAGAAATAGAGGGTAGTGGTATTAATGAAGCGAAAAATTTTTCGATAATTGAATCTGATCATTGTTCGTATGTTTATAGATATGATCAGATTTAATTTATCTATGTTGTCGGTAATAATTTTCCTCTTCGAATATCGTTGCCTTTTGTAGAAAGTTTGACATTTTGCTGCGCCCAGCCTAAATGGTTAGGAGAAACAAAAGATATCATATGTATACATTTTCTTTTTCTTTGGGTTTTTTTTTTTTTTTTCCTTTGGATTTTGTGTGTGCAATTGAAAGATGTAAATACTACGAAAAGCTACACCATGTAATATTAATTCTATTTATTATTTATTTATTTTGTTTTTTCGGAGTATTAATTAATTGTTGGTTTCACGAACTAATGTGGATGTTTTGGAGACTTTGCTTAGCGTTGCAAATCTCTTGTCATTTGTTTTTATATTAAGTTTGGGGCTGCAATGAAGAAACTTGGCAATATTTGATGCCAATTCCAGTCAATGACTTGTACTCCTAGTTTAGCGGCTATTCGGCGACTTCCCCTCACGTCTACATCACTTTATAAGCTCAATATATGAACTTTAAATTAGATTAGAATTTAAAATCTTCTGCTCTGATACTATATTAAAATATGCAAAATAATTATATACAATTATTATTATTATTATTATTATTATTACATTTATAAAATTTCTATTTAATTCGCCTCTTATTATAGTTTTTGAAATTTCAATCTTTTCTTTATGAGAGATATATAGAAGCTTGTTTCTGTTTGGTAATTATAGTAAAAAGCTAGACTTTGTGTTCGCTAAACATTTTACGTGTCGAACTTTCGAGTTTTACTAAACTTTTTGTATGCAAATAGCTGTTCTTGGATCTAAAACAAACTTTATATATGTATATATATATATATATATAAATAAATAAATTTAGAGAAGATCATTAATATATATATATAAACTCAATAACCAAATTTCATGTTTCCACTCTCGATATGCTCAGCTCCTTTACTCCCTACTGTGCAATTACATACGATACAACCTTAATGCCGATTTTTTCACACGAATAATTGGAATTGCTCGGAACACCGTTTTTTTTTTTTTTTTGTGAAACAGAGAAGATTTTCGTGTAAATTTGGCTTCGGTAGCATGAAACGAGAAGTTTCAAAAATTTTGAAAAACAAGATCTGTCTCAAATTTCAAAGTGAAGAAGCCAAAAGAAAAGTCAAACAAAGAAAAAAAACTCTTTTTGTAATATGGTTAAATAAATAACATAGAGTTAAGTACGAACATTAAAGCTTGGCCCACTTCATTTTGGGATTAAATGTGGGTGTAAAATAAGAGCCCAAAAGGCTCCTTTTAAGCCTAGGCCCATCTAAGCCCGGAATAGCTTGCCCAGTTTTTCAAAAAAAGAAATAGTAATAATAATAAAAAGGTTTCTCTACAGAATAAAAATAATATATGTGTGGTAATGCTACATACACGTCTTAATTAGGCTTAGTTTAGGATTGCAAAAAACCACATTAAATATGATGGAAAATGGAATAAAAATAACATTTTATTTATTTTTGCAATAATAATAATAATAATAATAATAATAATTAAAATAGCATCAACACAGTTTAATTAAAATATTATAAATTCTAGTTTTTAGAGTTCAAGATAAAATATTTTCTCATAAAACTTCTATATGAAAATTTCTTATAAAACTTGTAGGCCGAAAAAACTTCTCTATAATCATACATATTGAAAAACAAATCACTGAGAAATTCTCTATTGTTTAATTCAATTATCGAAAAATTTCGCGACTAAAAGAACATCGAGTATAATTTTGACGTCGAGCCAACAAACAATTTGCACATCAAACTTGTGTTATAACTTTTTTTTGAGAGAGATAGGTAGCACGCAACCCGCTTTGTTTATTTCATTTAAAAATAAACTTAGCTAAAAATATGAATCAATTAGGATTCGAACTTGGGTTTCGAATACCAACCACCAAGTCCTTTGCCACTTACTCTTAGGGACGGTCGCTAACTTGTGTTATAACTTGTTTTGTATAATCTCTTTTAAGATAAAGCTCTTGTGTATTCTTGCCCCGCCGTCCTCTCCTGAGCTTAAACTCTGGTTTCTTCCATGTCTACGAAAGTTCTTGTTTGAAATCGCAACCAATATCGACTTAGAAGGTGTTTGGTTTTTCAAACAATATTCCGGAAAATAATTTTCTGATTAGAAAAACATTTTTCATCCATTTTATTTCTAAAAACAATAGTATCTTTCAGATTTCTTTTGTAGATTTTATTAAAAAAAAAGTACTTTTATTTTCTAAATATTTTATCAGAAAAATAAAAATCGTGAAAAAAGGTGTTTTTTAATAAAATTTTTTCTTTCTAAAAATTTAAGAACAAACAAACAATCTCTATCAGCTGATGATAATACTCTCCCACTATGTAAATGTAATCATTCTTCGACGTACTCTAAATTGCCACCTTGTTTGTTAAATAAACTTATGTTTGACGTGTCCAATGAAGTACTATATATATATATATATATATATATATATATATAGAGTGAGGCTATTATGCTATCGGAAGTACGGAGTCTTCCGTGCTTTCAGCTCGTTTTCGATGTTGCGATTTTCGAATCGTCGATCAGCTCCGTTAAACTTGATCTAGAGTTTTTGGAGTACCTAGAAAATAAATTTTATTATTTTTCGATACCATTTGCCTAGTGATCGAATGTGCTCAAAATCAACAAATTCAATGGCCGTAGTGAGCCGTTTGCAAGTTTAACGGTGTAGAAATATCCAAATCACGTGAAATTTTGATAGAAATTATTTATACTATATAAAACAAGATCAATATCTTTGATTTAAAATTTTAATGTCATATTATTACATTTTGTAACATTTTTATTTTCAGCCGTTGATTTTGAGTCCCTTCGTTCACTAGGCAAATGATATCATAAAATCATAAAATTTATTTTCTAAGTACTTCAAATACTTTAGATCAAGTTTAACGGAGCCGATCGACGAATCGAAAGTCGCAACATCGAAAACGAGCTGGAAGCACGGAAGGCTCCGTGCTTCCGATAGCCTCTCTCTCTCTCTCTCTCTCTCTCTCTCTCTATATATATATATATATATATATATATATATATATATCGACACACACACATTCAAATGAGTCCTTTGTGTAGGCCTTTATGATCGTGTCCTCGTCTTTGTCCTCATGGAGGTTGGCGTAATAATCCCCAAGTGGCTTTCTAAGCTTCTTTGTATATGGACCACGTAACGTTCCCAAAGAGTTAAGAAAATAAAAAATAAAAAAAAGAAAATAATATTACAGTTTAAAAACTATTAATTAAGTCCATATACATATAATTTTTAGAATATATATACTAGCTTTTCGAAATAAGGAACTGGAAAGAATAAATATAGCTGAATTTTTTTCTTTTTTTTTAATTTTTTTCAAAAAACACTTAGCTAAAAATATAAAGCAATTAAGGTTCAAACTTAAAATATCATATACCAACAATCAAGTTCTTTGTCACTTGGTTTAAGAACAATCAGAAATAAGTTCAACTACAAATATTAAATAATCATACTTCAAATTTAGAATCTCGAATACCGATCATCAAGTTTTTTGCCAATTAGTCTAGGAACAACCAAAAATTTCAAGCTTGAAACTCCAGATACCACCAATCAAGTCTTTTGCCACTTCGATCGTCTAGGAACAGCCACAGATGAATTCAGCTAAAAGTATGAAATAACTATGTTTCGAACTTGAAACTTTGATACTGTTCATCAATTTCTTCGCCACTTGTTCCGGGAACAACCGAAAATGAATTTTAGCTAAAAATATAAAGTAACTGAGTATTGAACTTGAAACTTCACGTCCACCCATCAATTTTGTGTTGGCCACTTGGTCTACGAACAGTCAAAAATAAACTTAGTCGAAAATATGAAGTCGGTGGGCTTTAAACTTGAAACTAACATTAATTGTGGTCCAGAGTTTTGAGATGGATGCGTAATAACGGGATGCAAGTTAGTGAGCGACGACATTCTGTCTCGGTCCCCCGGCCCTCACATGGCAATGCAGCAGTAGAGGTAGCTTTCCGTTCTGTCTCAGCCAGCTTGAACGAATATGATCCCCACCACCAGGACTCTGCACACTTGCAGGCAAAGGAAGGCAATGGAGGAAAGATAGATTTTCAAAAATGAATTAACCTTCCGAGAATTGTATTCTGATCCTGTTTGAACGCCAGAATAAGTCGAGTTTTTTTACAGCTACATACTTACATGCGATGAGAATGTTTCTCTCTCTCTCTCTATCTTTTTTTTATTTGTGATTGTTGACCGGAATTCGCTTTTAGCTCTTAATTTGGAGGATTCTGTATTTTCACCTATACAATAATTTATTTTATTTCAAAGAAGATAACATGATCGCCAGATATATATGTACTTCTACGTGTTTGGAGGATTATGTATTTTTACCTATAAAATAATTTATCTTATTTCGAAGAAAATAACAGATATGAATGTCCTTTTACGTATTTGAGAGTAGATAGTATAAACTTGTTGAGCAAATAAATGAGATGTTAAGCATCCAAATAAGTCCCAAAGTCGTACTTTGATTGCTCTTTTGGACTTGTTTGGATGCCCGCGCATCTTGTTCGACTCACAATATCTGTGCGCTTGAAAAACTTGTGACAATTGAAAAATGCATGATCGAGGAGATTAAATATTTAATCATATATGCATGATGTCTAAATTATTTTACCGGCATAAAGTAAATCTTTCTTAATTAGATAGGTAAAATGCATTATCTTGGAAATGAAAATCTGGCTATCAAGACCTTATAATGGACTAAAATTAAGTTTATAGATTATAATAAATGTAACTGGAGAACTTGTTCCAACATCGAACCATGCTTTTAGCCCTTGTTTGGTTGGGGGTTAAGGGGTGGAATAACCCCTTAACCCCCATATTATCCTCAAACACCCTAACAAATGGATGGGATTAGCTAACCCCACCTCAAATAAATTATCTCGGGTTAGTTAACCCCACCTAACCCCACCAAACTCCAACCAAACACTATTTTTTATTCATAATAACCTACTATCTTTCTTATCACACCTACTCCAACCAATCATTATCCTTCTTTATCAATCATTATCTTCTTATCTCACCTACTCTAACCAAACACTATTTTTTATTATTCTAGACTAACTCCAACCCCCAACCAAACACAAAAAAATTTTAACCCCACTTTAACCCCGAACTTAACTCTATTCCTGGAATAACTACTTTTTTCTTAACCCCGAACCAAACGGAGGCTTAGTAATTTATCTACATTACTATCTCCCAACTCTATGCTTATTCTTCCCAATTATATTGTAGAAGAAACTTTGATACTGTATAACACTGTTCAACTTACCTTGCACTTACCGGCCGTCCCTAGAGCAAGTGGCAAAGGATTTGGTGGTTGGTATCCAAGACCTAAGTTCGAATCCTAGTTGATTCACATTTACAGCTAAGTGTATTTCTAAATGAAATAACCGAAGCGGGTACCGTGCTACATATCTCTCTCTCTCAAAAAAAAAAAAAAAAAAAAAAAAAAAAAAAAAAAAAAAAAACTTACCTAGCACTTATGTAGCACTGTTCCTTTCATAATATATATATATATATAAAGAGAGCTAGGCTGGTATACTATCGGTAGCACGGAGGCCTCCCTGCTACCGATAGTAAACTAGCCTAGCGCGCGCTCTCTCTCTCTCTCTCTCTCTCTCTCTCTCTCTCTCTCTCTCTCTATATATATATATATATATATACTCTTATGGGTATAGTGGTTTCTAGGATTGAATGGGAGGTCGGTTGAATAATATGATCTAACGAGTGAAAAAAAAATCAAATAGATAGATCTAACAGTCGAAAGCTAATGAGTACAAAAGGGTCTATACTCATAAGAGTGTAGTAATCCTAGCCCCTCTTTCTCTATATATATGCAAATAAATTGGTTTTCTCTAAAAAAAGAAAAATGTTAAGCTATTAGAGAACAAATTTAATCCTTTTATACTATATGTGATAAATTGGTTTCCTCCAAAACGTTAAACTATGAAATTAGGCGCAAATTTGATTCTTTGATTCTATAAATGCGAATTAATTGATTTTCATTAAAAGCTTAAGTTTTTATTTTTATTTTTTGGTAAAAACATATAAAACTTATGTGAACTATGGATTAAATGAGTCGACTATCAACTTTCAAAATTTTGAATTTTTTATCTATTTTTTTTAATTTATTTGATTTGAATCAGTCAACGATACTTTAATTTTAAAAATTTAAACTAGCTAATTATTTTAATAAATTTATACAATTACGAGAATTATATAAAATATACTAATTAGACTTGTAAAGATAAGCAACACATTTAAATATTAAAGTCAAAGTGCTATTGACCGACTCAAATTAAATAAATTAAAAAATTAGATAGTAAAAAATCAAAATTTTAAAAAGTTGATGGCCAAATGAAAATAATTCATAATTTATAGTTCAAGAAACATTTGTATGTTTCTATTTTTACTTTTTGAAAGAAAGACAGAATACTATCCATTTCCTTCATTTTTTGAAAATAAATTAACTCAACTAGAAATATAAAATAATTAGATTTTTTTTAATTTAGGATACCAACCATTAAACTTTTTGTAAGATTTTAGAGGACAAATTTAAAGTTTATGTATCTTTGCTGTAAAGTACTCTCCCGGGAAGGGGAAAAAAGGCTAATGAGAATGCTGAAATTTTTCCAGTCAAAAGAAATTAGAAGTGGTGGACCCCCATTTCTTTTAAAAAAAAAACCTTTTCGAGCAGTCCCTATTTGGGTTGGTGGAGCTTTTTGAAATGGAGGGGCTCAACTATAAAGAGATCATGCTCTATGTTTTTCCAAAAGGTTTAAATTAAAGTTCCCAAAAGTTTTACTGAATTTAGAGAAATAATTACATGCACCTTGTGCACCATGTATCGCTATCGTAAAATAATACTTTTGAGGCTATGGAGTAACATCCGAGAAACATCGTTTGCTACACTCCTGAATTCTTGAAGTTGTTGATATTTTAGTAATTATATGCTTACAAAACTTATTATTTTTATATAAGGCTTGCTAGATGTTGCAGATCTCACATATTGAATTAGAATTTTATTTTAAGATGAATGTAACAATGCATCGGATGCAGATAATAATATCTTGTCAGCTTGACCTACTATTTGACATTTGTTGCATAAAAGATGTGCCTTAGCTTGTTCTACCAAGTTTGGAAAAAAGAAGTTCTTGAATAAGATGGAGGTGACAAGAAAGTGGTCTTTTGATACATTTAGAAAGTTAGGTGTCAATATTATTAGAGAGAGAATACATGCATGGTCTATTATATCTTTAATTTTACATGTGGTATGAGTGTGTATAGAAACTACAGTTTGTTTCTAAAATGCCAAAGCAAGTACTTCATGTGCTTCCAAATTTCTCAAGTACTATTTCTTCTATAAATCTATTACTTTGGTGGAAACAATTGACACAATGTAACAACTAAAAGTAAACAAATTAGACATATTACATCAGTGATTTGATAGGTTCATGTCATTACATTTTTGAAAGATAAAATAGTCCATGTGATTCCAATGTGACTAGAGTAGTAGGATGACACATAGATACCAAACTTTTATAGATCCTACTAATCTACTTTGTCGTATGAAGTGGTAGCTGCATATATGCCCCTGCAAATTATTTATATTTTACATGGCAATCATAATTTTTTTAGAATAATATACTTTACTTAAGAAGTAATTTTTCTTTTTAGTATTCATGGACCATATCATAAGCACCAAGTTATGCACACATTCATATGGAAATTAAGCATGAGTTGATAGTATAAACCAACATGTAGTCCGATTGACTGGCGGTTACAACATAGTTTATCTTATTTTAAAAAAAATACTATGCTACACCTTTGTACACTTTACTTCTTATCTATTCAATATTGCAAGTCTGGTTAATAATCAGAAAGAATATTTTTAAGTATTGAAACAAATCTTTAGCTTTATACACATGGATAAAATTGTGCTTACGAAAGTAACTCTTAATAAAACCAACTACCATTCATGAATTAAATTGTAAAGCTAGCTACCAAATTAAGTTAACTATAATTTTTGCCACACAAAAAAAATAAGAAAAGAAAGGAAAAAAAAAAAAAAACACACTTATGAGGGGTACATGTAGAAAGCCATAGTTCACTGTTTGTGTGTTTGTGTGAAAGCTCCTAGCATGGATGTTGAAGAGCCCATCACTTCCCTTAAGTGAGCAGTGTATATTTTGTCACATACACGAGTATTTTTGTTTCTCAACAGGGTGTAAACACTCAAGGCACCTCCAAAGCAGTACACATGATTGACCAAAACCCACCCCCCCTTCTTTTGGTAAAATGTTGTAGCATAGGTGCTCAATAATAACAATCATGATGTTGTTTCCTTTGCGTACGTGGCTAAGCCTCCAAAAATGAATTTAGTACTAGGCCACTGTGTTTGTTCCTTTTAATAGTCATAATCGGGCCCCCAACCTATATAGAATAAGAATAAAAATAATTTTTTATAACGGTTCCAAAAATAAAATAATAATTAAGCTCTGAAACATAAAGCCATAATAGTGTTCTGGGAGTAGAATTTGTTGAATTTAAATATTAAAAATATTAAGTTTAAATTTTTGAAGAATAATACTTGTTATACATAATTCAATATAATATCAGAATAGAAAATTCTAAAGTCGAGCCCTAGAAGGCCTCTAATTTTATTTAATTTTCTCTGGTGTCTCGAACACAAACATAAAAAGATATACAACATGTGTAAATATTAAACAACAACTGCTCCTACAATTTAACAAAGTTAACCTCTCAAGCTCCTATTTTTCTAATTTTATATTTTGGAAAAGGGCATGTAAAGCTTTTAACTCGCAAACATAAGCAATATCAAGTGTTACAACATACTCCTCTTTAGCCTCTCATTTTCTTGGTTGTATTGTCCTTGAGAGAGAGAGAGAGAGAGAGAGAGAGAGAGAGAGAGAGAGAGAGAGGGCTCTTCTTCTTTGATACAAATATTGTGGCATCTCTTTGCATGGGAAACCACAAATTTAGGCTTTCCAATATGATACCAAACACCTGGTTATACAAGCTCAGAGACATGAAGGGAGGTAGCAAAAAAGGCCAGAGAAGCCCAAAAATCACTGCTAAGAGATGCAATTCTCAAGCACACACTTCCTCCTCCTCTTCTCCTCCTCCTCCAACACCACCAAAGCCTCCTCCTCCTCCTCCTCCTCCACCACCACCCAACACATTCTACCTCCCAAACAGAGCCTCATACTACTTCCCAAGCAAAGATATGAAACTCACCAATCCCCCAACCACACACTTCCCCACAGACCCACCAAGGAAATCCAAGTCCAAGAAATTCAGTGCCAAAAAGCTCACAAGAGCTTCTCCCAAAATCGCCTCCTCTGTCTCAACCTCTGCTTCCAACAAGCCCGAACCGGCTCCCGACACCCGCCCCTTCGACCGCGACGTCTACACCGAGGACGACGATCACCGGCGCAAGACGATCATCGCCAGGAGCTTAGAATCACAGAGCTTCTCTGTCACCACCTCCGCCACCGACATAGTTTTCGACGTCGGTAAACCGATGGAGCTCCCGCCAATCCTAACGAAACCAACCAAGCGACAAGCCGACAAGCCGAGGTCGGACCACAAGCGGAGAAGCCTGAGCAGAATTCGGGTCCGGCCGGGCTCACCGCGGCTCGCAAGGAGCAAAACAGAGGCGAAGCAGAGGAAGGGATTCATGGAGAGCTTTGTGGTGGTTAAGTCATCTTCTGACCCTCAGAGGGATTTCCAGGAGAGCATGGTTGAGATGATCGTCGAAAACGATATCCAATCTTCGAAGGATTTGGAGGAGTTATTGGCTTGTTATTTAGCTTTGAATTCTAGAGAGTACCATGCTGTAATTGTGAAGGTTTTTGAGCAAATTTGGATTCATCTCAATGATGCCACATTGTAGTTTTCTAGGTATAGAATATATATAATATGTATATGAAAAGAATGTGTGTGAATTAAAGTGGTGTTGGTGTGGAAGTGTATAATCGAAGTGATATTGCATGGTATTTTACTTGTGCTTGATCTCCTACTCTTTTAAGGAAATTAGTAGTGTGCATATGTTTCTGTAGGGACTTAACTATTGAAAATAGCATATAATTCTTGTTGTTATGCTTTGCTCATCAGAGGCTTGATCAATGCTTCATTTTGTTTTTATTTTTAGGTCTTAAGGGAAAGCTTGTTAAATTTATGAGTATGGATCATCTATATCTATACGTTAATATATATGTTACGCGCTGATTGACTTGTGCAGTATAAGTCAGCATACTGATGAACATGCCTGTGAATTTCAAAACTTAATGGAGATCGCTTGAGAGCGCACCAAATCATTAAACCAATCCTTTTCACTCTTCACCCCATGAAAAATATGATAAAATTAATGGAAGAAGCAGCCCCTTAATTCTTTGGAGTTAATTTGTCTCTAGTACTCACAAAGTGTACCAAATGAAGGCACCTTATCATGATTCATGGATTCTATTCCAATACATTTCTTTTACTCGTAGACAAACATATACAGGAGAAAAACATAGCCAGGAAATATTCCCAGCATGTAATAAATAGTAAGTTGATAGTGGCTCGCATGGATCTTACAGTATCTACAAATGGGTCTGAGAAATAATAATGATAATAATAAAAGATGCTTTTGATGTGTTTTGAGAGCTATGATCCAAAGGCCAGAGTGTTCTCTCATATTACCTCTTTGAGTGATGCCTACGTTGAGAACCAGCAAAAGTTGAAACAAAATTTGAAAATCTAATTCGGAGGAAGTAATCAGCTTTGCGACGAAGCGCTTGCAGTTCACAAAAACTATAGTAAAAAGGGGAGGAAGATCACACTGGAGACACGCATAAAGAGCGAAAAAAAATTACTTGGCAAATAAAAGGAGGAGAAATAAAAATTATGAAAAGCTGAACCTTTCAATTCGCTCTGAATATTTTAAATTTACGATCTAACCTTTCAAGTCGCTTAATCATAACCGTTTGTCTGCTTTAAGAATTAATTATTGCCTATCACCCAATTCCTCCGTACATTCGTTCGTCGTACCTTCGTCTATCCTCTCTTGCCGTTGGTAGTTGAGTCTCCATCAAACAATGGGTTTGTACGTCTTTTCCTACTCAAATAGATGCTCGATTTAAAAACACTAACAAAAAAAAAGTAGAGTTTAGCTCTAATATATACTATATATATGTCGCACTAAATCGATTCGATAGAAAATGATTTATAAATAATCTTGACAAGTTACATCACGAAGCTGTTATATTCGTCAAAATATGCCTAGTTCCGAGTCGTATAAAGTTTTGATAGTTACTTGAGATTCAACTATAACATCAAGTTAAAAAGATAGTATGAAGTAGTAACCTGAGAATGAAGAGGGCACCGCAGCTCCAAACTGGTTAAGTTGCTATATAACACTTAATACTTGTAACGCAGCTACAATGATTGGCATCGTCGGACCACATTGTGAAAATGATTTATTCCAAATTTACGTTAGGTGCGTGTCCCCTCTATTTAGGATCTTATGATTCAGGTTGAGGACAAATGTGGAAGTATATGCGAGTAGGGCCTTATTTTGGGATATGACAACAGGTTTTTTCTACTTGGTATTGGTTAAGAGTCGAACATTAAAATGATGCGTGTTTGAGCGTCGTGAGCCTGATCCTTGTAACTTCGTTATTAAAAGAGAGAGGACTAGAGATTGACTAGACGTTGGCGCGTCGTTTTCAAATTGTTAGGGCCCTTTTTTAAAAAAAAACACACAGTCATCGTGTTTTTTCTTGAATCCGATGATAGGGTTGGACGAGAGGTGGGGAAATTTGTACCTGGAAATAAGATGTTTGTATTTCTACTGGTCCCCTACACAAAAACTGTGGCAAGCTTTCGAAAATCCTCCCAAATTCGGACCAGGCCTACAGAAAAAGGATGAGCTCGTAGTAACAAAATGACAACCACCGAAAATTCGAATCAATCATTGTTCGAGCTAGGATCGATCCAAAAGGATTAAATTTAGCAGAATTCGAGTTAGATGCTTGCCGGACAATGGACAGAGAAGTAACGGGAAGGAGATAAGATTTGAATATCTGAGTCGCTATTCTCGAAGTAGATAACATATCGGGACCTTATTCGTCAAAGAAAGATGTTCAAGTGACGATCAATGTATAGAACACTGAAGAAAGAGATTTTCTGAGTAAATCACGTCAATGGAAAAGTAAGAGAACAGTGCATTTGATAAATAGAAATTTATGCATCTTTTTTAGTAGATTTAAAATCAAAGCTTTAATTTAAAATTTCGGTTTACAGTTATATTACTCCGAGCTGAATTTTATTACTGTTGGTTCGTGAAAAAGTCATTAGGCCATTTCCAACCGGCTCGTGGAATTTGGTCCACTCGGATCAAACTGGTAGGGGTGGACGGCGTATGACTGGGCGGTGCACGACAGATGTGGTGCACATAATCTACGGAGTAATTCCCCGAGGCTACACGACTTATAGAAGGAGACTCGAGTGTGGACTGTGGAGTTTCTCCTTGTGCATCAAGATTCGCGGCTCATCATCCAAAATACTCGAACAAGAATATGGTGAGCCGCTTCCTAACGTGAGACTACAGTATCCGCCGTTCGTCACATAAGTAGCACGAATCTCAAAGTGACGTGAAGAGAGATCACGAATTGGTTTTTCTTTTTTTCTCTTTAACCCGTGTTTGCGAGTCGGTTTCCTCTACCACTCGTCCCGTAACTCCACCTCGCCCATGGCGCGACCTCGTGGCGACTCCCATGGATGCGCCCTCCGCTTCGTCTTCTTCCTCTGGATCTCGTCCATGGCTCCGATTTCCCTCGCGTATAAGCCCGGAGACATCGTCCCCTTGAGCAAAGCGGGGCAATACCACGGGGTGAGAACCCCCTTTCAAAACCCTAATCCGCCTTCTCCCCCCCAATCTCTCTTTCACCTTTCGGTTTGATGCGATTTGATCTGTTTTCTGCGCAAAATTGTAGTCGAGAACGGTTTGGTTCGATGTCGTCGGGCGCCATTGCCCTGCTTTTGCTGTTAATCGTGAGGTAGGAATCGATCATTCTCCATTGTTAGTTTTGTTGCTTCTTCGTCTGATTCTTCGATTTACCATATGAAGGTTCTAATGCCCATTCCGAAACCTACTGGGTACACTGGGACGGATCCATATAAGATGTAAGCTTTACGAGTTTTACATCTTGCATCGGTGTTGTTATTCTTCGAATTATGATTCTATTTACCTGGCATTGTGAGGTTCCGGTGATATTGTTGCTTCAATTCGAACTATTTATCAATTTATTAAGTTAATATTTATTTGATAGACCGAGTAGAACTGCAGTCTTGGAGAGAAACAATCGTGACGGTATTGTAGTAGCACGCAAGCCCTTGCCTCGATCACTCGATTTGAATGAACCTTGTTCTGCCTTGTTAATTGGTGGCTTTTCTAGTATGCTCTGATCCGTTTTTTATCAAAGAGTGCATTTTAGTGCTTAGATTGTGGTACTAATACAGCCGGTATCGTGGTCTTTAGCCTACTAAGAAAAATCATGATCGATAATTGTATCAGTGTAGCAGAATTAACTTGGTTGAATGAGCTGGCATGCCGAGATATCTCTCTCCCAGTTGGGTAGTCTTGGATTGGCTTGGTTAAATGTATGACCTCAAACGATATGCCTTAGTGCCTTGACCGGTGGTTAAGAACATCATCTGTAGGTTCTGAACCTAGCACGGGCAATGAGTAAATAGAGGACTAAGAAGTGGTAGATGTTTGATAATTATTAATTTTGCCATTTGGTTCGGGCCTTATGATTGAACAACGTAGCTCTGGCTGTCGTGCAACATAAAATGCGGCCTTTGATGGAATAAAAATATTTTTTGCATAGAAGAAAGTGATAGAAACAAGCAATTCTATGCTTACCATTTCAGGGGATTATTTACTAAGTAATTTGATGACGAGGTAGAGGTGGGGATAAAACGATCTGCTGCAAGTGCATGGAAAGTATAAATAGTTCAAGTTCATTTCTTTTTAGTCACATGACTCACATAACAGTTTTTAAGATATATTGTTCTGATCAACATATTACATACTGATGATGATTGCTGCACAGATCTTTCCAAGTTGGCCATGAAAAGTTTTACGTTCCTTGGCTATATGTTATTAACCGGAAAAGTTCTGAAGTGCCAATGATAGATTTTCATTTGGTAAGAGATTTCTATGCTGTTTCTATTTGTACAAATATAGTTGTTGTATATAACTGATTTCTCTGAGTCAATTCCAATGCATAACTAGTAAGTTAGCAATATTATTGCATAATCACCAGAACATATTGTTTGGGACTGAATTAGTGAAAGTGCAAATTTATTTGTACAGAGGTACTCTGGAAATGATTTACATGGCGTCACTGCGAAAGTTGTCGACATGCCTCACCACTGTATGCAATCCCCTATTGCTCTTCCTCTCATATTATATGCTGCAACCAACATCTTTGAACTATGGTTGATGCTAAACAGCTTATTTCTTTCCACTTCGAAAGATTTATGGGGTCTATAATTTTTCTAATGAAAGGATGAAAATTCTCTTCCTTCACAAAGAATATGTGAAGAATACATGGTATTTATCAACTGTTAGTTAACGGATTTTTGTGTGGTTATTCCTTGAGTTTTTGACAGGGAGTGCCCAGAAGATTCTGAAGTTCTGAATAGATATTTGACATCTACAGGACAATTCTATAAGAGCAGCTTATCAATGCTTTGCTTTCAAAACTGGGTTTTATACTTTTAGAACACTTAAAGTACATCTCTATTAGCTGAGAACTGAAAATAAAACTTCTCTTCTAGTTAAGAAACTCACACCTAATCTTTTGAATTTGTGAGTACTACGAAATCTCTAATCAACGTAATAGGCAGATACCCTTTGAAAAAGGTGGAATTTTTTTTTTTACCCTTTTCTGTTGCTTTGTCTGTTTTCTTGGATATTAATATCTTCTAGCGTTTTGTCCTTTTTAACGATTGCTTCTAAAGGTTTCAACTTTAATTGGTTGAGGCACATGATTTGTTAATACAATTTGTCAGTTTTGATTTATATTTTTGCTTTGAGCAGATATTGAGGTACATCCTGACATACGCAAGAACTTTTGGAACCCACAACATTGGCCAAAATATGTACTTGTCAGGTACACATGGTGAGTATCTGACCTCCTTGTTGTTGGAGAAAGTCCGTAACTATTTTGTTGGCGGTCTTGGCTCAAACTTTTTGCAATTAGTAGCCTATACGTTTTTTAGTTAGCTGTTATTTTCAGACATATTTGGCTTTATCAGTCTTGTTTTGCTTGAACCTGTGAGGTAGTATGTGATTGTATTATGAATTTATGATCGCATATATCTAGTTCTTATGCGATATAGGGGTCTGGACAATTGGCATATTGTTGCGTATGTTTTTGCATTCTTTTGGTTAGCTGCTATCTCCTTGCTATTATGGAAGGGCATATTGTCTTTTCTTAGACTTTAATAGACTAAATAAAACAATGGAAGTGCAACATAATATTCCACTGGATAAAATTATTATGGTTGAATGAAATCATACTCTCAATTTCTTCAATTATTTCAGCTGTAGAATGCCTCGCAGAACTGAGTATTTGCTTGGATATAAACATTTTGATTTTATTAAAGCATTGAGGTGTACAATGCTTAAGCTCTATTGAGGGTAATCAGACAGTCCGAAAGTCTCTCTGAATCTTGATGGACTTAATTATCCAAGAGAGAAATCTTCAATAGTTTGCCATTCGTATAGAATCACTTGATTGGGTTTGTCCTTTTGTGTTTTTGTTATTGCAATGAATATCAAATAACCAAGGAATCATGCTCAAAAAATGAATCTTGAACTTCGTTTGAAATAATAAACCAGCATACCTTGACCTTCATATCTTAGAAGAGAGATCCATTGACTTGAAATGGGTATAAATAATGAACAGCCTTCGACTTGAAATGGCTATGGATAATGAAGCCTCTTTATCCTAATTACTCCCCTTTTCTCTAGTTAAATGTCAGTGAACTTGGCATTTTGAATGATTGACTAATTTTTTTCTTCTCTTTTTTGGTATTTAACAACTTATGTTTATTGACTAATCATTATATCCTAGATTTTCTTTTGTTGAGATTGCCATACATCATTGTTCGGAACAAAATTTGTTTAGCTCAAGAATCAGACAATAATCACACGATAAAGCATAAGAGGTAGAGATACTATCACTTTTGTCTTGTGTAGTTCTACTTACATCCCCAGTTGTGGTCCAGTTGGCTATTTGGCTATTTTGTAGTTGTTAAATTTTACTTCTGGTCCATTTAACTGAAGAACGCCCTTGAAACTATCCTTCCATGGTTGTTACTTGTTAAATTTATTAGGTTATTATAGGTGAATGATATGTTTCTATTTTTGTCTGCATCTTATATAGACATTGTTTGACACTTTTACATTTAATAACAGGGAGGAGCAATCAGAAATAGATGTTGCAGGGGGTTATTATGTATTGTTTGGATCAGGTACGGCGGACCCTCTACATTAAAAAAGCCCTTATATATCTCATTCTATCTTTTGTTGATGCATAGTTAATACTTTGCATTGCCACTCATTAGATAAACATTCTGTTTTGGGCTTTTTTGGGGAAAAAAGAATATTACAGTGGTGATCATGGTGAAACGTCTTTTACATGGCTTTGTTCATTTGAATCACAGGGCTCGTTCTGTCGTTCATCCTTGCAATTTATGTCTTGCAATCATCTCAAGACAAGTTAGCTAGGTATTGCTTCTTTCTGCCCTTTGTTTTTGCTTGTTGCCTATGTCACAGCTTCACTAATTTTCCCTCAATTAAATACCTGCAAAGGGTTGAAGCTAATTTGTAGATAGCTAACTGAATATTATAGGCTTTTGTTGCCCACTCATGTATAGCTGTCAATTTTGGCCCAAAAGTGTTTAACCTCAACAAGTAATACTCTTTCCAGGTTTGTGAGAGAGACTGTTGCAGAAAGCAGTATGCCAGAGGGAGGAGTGGCAAAAGTTGAATAAGTTTGCCAACTCATCTAGCTCAATCCACAACTGAATCTCAAGTTGAATCTTGATGCTGGATCTTCGAGATCTGAGCTTAATCTAATCTCATTAGTGGTACAGTCATAGTTAGACAATTACATGAATGCCTCTATAATAGATATTTTTTCCCCCTTTTTTGGAGGATCAATCTTGTGCTTAGCAAAAGGGTTATATAACCCCATAATCACAAAATGTTGCTTGTTCGCAGATGTAATCTTTCCAGTGACATTTTGTAGTTTGGCAGAGTGGAAGCCGCAAATTACTTTCCCCAATTTTCTCACCTCTCACAATAGTTGTGGCCGTCTTTTGTTCATTATGCCTATTAAGTAATCCGAACCTGCATGTTAGCCCGTAGCAGAAGTTTGGCGAACTGTTTAGCTTTTACTTCTTCCTTAGCCGCATTTACTAAAAATAAAAAAAATTTTGACTCTTCTTTCTACGACGGTGGGATGTGGAGCTAGAATATAAGTTTCAAAATCCAAAAGTTACTATTTACAAAAGATGTTCATGGAGAATCTAATATAATTTTAGTATTTTCCCTCTTGAATCCAACTCGACTCGCCTGATATTGATCTTAGAAAAGGGTTATCGGGTCCGAAAGCCGATCCGATAGTTCGAAGGCTGAAAAGAAAGCCTCGTTAATAAAATCCGATTCCCAGAAATCGTTGGCTCGAGGCAATCTTGAAAATCCTCGTTACCCCGCCAATGCCATGTTCGCTCTCTCTTCCGTTCACCCAATCCTCCTCCCTCATCCCTTAAACCCTAACCCTAGCCCCCGAAGAATCAGGAGGACGAGGACGAGGACGAGGAGGAGAACCCTGACCCCGACGAGCTCGAGGGAGGCGGAGCGCGGCGTCGAGTTCGAGACCGGCGACTCCTTCTTCCGCCGCGAGAGCGCCGTGGGCCGCGACCTCGGCGTCCTCTCCGCCTCCCTCCTCCGCCGATGCTGTGGCGGCGGCGGCGGCGGCCTCCGCGTGCTCGACGCCATGTGCGGGTGCGGCGTCCGCGCCCTCCGCTACCTCGCCCAGGGCGGCGCCGACTTCGTCTGGGCCAACGACGCCTTCGAGGGCTCCCGCCCCCTCGTCCTCGCCAACCTCGCCCGCGAGCCCAGGTTCTCCACCCTCGGTGAGCGGAGGTGGGTCGTAACCCACTTCGGTGCCAATAGGGTTCTCGCCGATTGCTATCTCCGGAGAGAGTTCTTCGATCTGGTCGACGTCGACTCCTTCGGGAGCGACTCCTCGTTCTTGAGATCGGGCATCGCCGCGGTCAAGATCGGAGGGCTTTTGTACGTCACGTCGACCTGCGGTAGATCATCAGGAGGGCATCGCCCTCGTTGGTAACATTCTAATGCTTCTTTCGTTTGATGAATTAAGCACAATTGGTTCTTTTGCGTGTTCATTACAGCTTTTCGAATAATACGCTTAGCAAGCAGTGTTATTGATGTGTTGCTATTGCGAGTGTGACTTCTTGGGTGGAATGGTAGTTTATTTGATGAAATAAGTGGTGGGCATTTTTGTGCTTGCATATCTTTCTTTCTTTTTTTCATTTTTGTGTTCTTCAAAAGTATTGGAGAATATGTTAAATGGACAAATATTCTCCTGAAATTTACATTCGATCTCCACGCGAAGAAGCAAGAAAAAGAATTATTGTTTGTGCAATGTTTACTGTCCTTTTAGAGGAAATTAGGAGACAAGCTTTAGCCTGTTTGCCTTCTATGAGGTTAAGAGTCGTACTATTCTCACCGAATCAGTGAGGACCGTTCGATCAAGGAGTCCTTATGCACATGTAGGACCACCTTGAGTGAAGCGTATTTACTGATTCGGCAAGCCAATTCAGCTTGCTGAATCATAAGTTTTTAATTTTTCTTAGGGTAAAGCAGGTTTGATATGCATGATAGCTGGAGGAGGACCAAATGCCCTTGACACCAAGTTTATTTTCTCCTTTTGAAAGACAAAGGAGATCCCCTTTTTATTAGAATAAATGAAATTGGAGCCTTCAATGCTTTCAATTGTATTCTTTAGCTTGGCTGAGATACTATGTCATTACGAGTTTATTTGAATCTTACAGAAGATACGATATCGCCTTGTTTTTGTGAGAGGGTATATGAATTCTTTTCCCTATTCAATTTTGTTTTTGATATTGTCCTCCATAAATCAAAGGTTCCTTAAGCATGTCCAAACTATTTTAAATATCTTATCTTTTTATATCTGTTCCACCATTATTTCGTTTCTTATTTCTTTCTCTATCTCTCAAGTGAGACCTTTCAATCTTTTATAACTCTAAAACATTCTCATTTCAGCATCATGTCTTGACCGCTCAACATTTGGAACCATTAAGTTTTTTGTCAATCTTATAGCAGCCAAATATAGTTTTACCACTACTCTTGAACTTCAACTGGCCAGAGATTCTGCATTACATGGCAATTCGCAGGTTCTGCCTTGAAAGTAGTAGTATTAGGAAAATCTTATCTAGAAAAGTGTGGGAGTGTGAACCAGCCCATTTTTTTCTTTTTTTTTCAGGTCTTCATTGGGCGAACAATTTTACCTTACGATGTTTATAATTGGCCATCTTCTTTATGTGCTTCAAAATGTAATTGTTTCATGATTGTAGTGGTTCCATTTATTAAGTAGGAATCTTGGGTAGTGTGTATGTAACTATTTGTTTCCTTCTAGTTCTTTGGCTTCCTATGGAGCATATGTTCGCCCAGTGCCATATTCAAATGAGATCGGTTTGCGAATGCTTTTAGGTGGTGCTTTACGTGAAGCAGCTGCTGTAGGCTTTCAGATAACGCCACTGTTCTCATACTATTCGTATCATGCTCCTGTATTCAGAGTGATGCTACAAGTTTCCCGTGGAAAGGACCACGACTTCAGGTGGACACGTCGTAATTACCCTCTGATAGTTTAATATTCGTGGCTGTATCTTTTTTTTAACAGCTCGAAAAAACATTGTATGATATGCAGTTTTTTTTATTCTTTCCTCTTGCAGCCATTACGGCTTCATAAGTTACTGCAAACTATGTGGGCACTCTCAAACTTATTCTTGGGATGAACTCGGGCAGATTTCCTGTCCTTGTAGAAATGGCGAGGTATACATTTCAGCCTCTTCTAAATTTAGCTCTTGAAAATTATCAGAGAATTTTACTACCATACAGGAATATTATATGGATCGAAAGTTGAAAGATAGGATATCTGTTCCTGCAAGTGATGGTAATTTATCTTCTCTTATGCATGCCCGTTTGTATATCGTTCTGGCATGTCCTTGAAATTAGATGCGCTAGACTCGTTTGCATTATGCAAATTCTTCTTTCAGTATATGAATTGTCAAAAATAGATACGCTGGGTACAGCTGAACCGTAGAACATTCCAGCACGTGCTGGTTGTTTGAAATGACTTGGTTCATTCAGTGAATCTTTTGTCCACTTTTTAATTTAAATTTTCCACAAAATGATTGTGAACTATAACGTGCAAACATTGAAGGATTATCAAATACTTCGTAGCATTTAATTCTTCTTGGTCACATACTTGTGATGGCTAATGTAGTAGGAATGATTTCCCCCATATTCACATCAATTGTGCCTGATTGATCAATTTTATTTTTCCATACATTTAGAATGTATGACTACAAAATGTTCGCCAAGCCCCCTTGTTTTAGTATTGACTAAAATAACATCTGATGCCTTGTATTATTTTCTACAGGTTTCCAGCTCTGTAGTTGTCTCTGGTCCGCTTTGGACCGGCCCTCTTCATGATGCGGCATATTTATCTGATATGTTAAGATTAGCTACGGAATGGGGATGGGCATACACTGACGGCAAAGGCAACGGTGTCGATTTAGAAAAGCTTCTCAACCTAATGATCGAGGAAAGTGACCCTCTGCTGCCTTCTGGATACATCAAACTCGACGAGGTATTTATTCCAGAGAAGCAACCTTGACACTTTTCTTTTTTTTAGTTTAGCAACTTTGATTTCTTTGAGAACGCCCAAACATTTCTAATCCATTTAAGTTTTACTTTCCATCGGCCGATGTGCCTCGGATATTTCCCCTCACTAGCTGCGTCATTGCTGTGGCCATAAAGATCTGATTTACAGGTGTGTTTAAATGTTCCGATGGGTATTAATCTTACATCCCTCCTTTCTCCGATCGACAGATTGCAAGCCGAGCGAGAATTAATTCTCCTCCCCTCGCCACCCTCATCAACAGCTTACGAAGGGTAGGTGTTACTATCTTTTTATTCTTTAGTTGTGCCAATATTTTGGACTAAGCATTTCCTTTTGAGGATCCTTTTAAAGTTTATACGGCGGAAGATCTGATCTTATTGATAGAAAAAGATGAAGAATTATTGACTTTTAACTGCTGCTGCTGCTGCTGCTGCTGCTGCTGCTGCTTATTCCAGTATCTTTTCTGTCTAATTTATTCATTTAGTTGTGCAACATTATTGAGGCGTACATGATGCCGAGAGATTGCACGCAGGAAGGCTACGCCGCGTGCAGATCACATATTGCTCCGAACGCAGTCAAGACGAATTGCCCGATGGCTTCTTGCCTCGAGCTGGCTCACGCAATTCGGCATCAAAGGTGAGTGAAATTTTCAGCTAGTTGGCTTTGGGAGCACCATCAAATGCGTGCAAGGAGGAGGGAGGTTCCACTTTTGGAAGAGGAAGCAAAAGCAAACCTGTACGTGCTGACGATGGTGATTTGATCCAATTTTCAGAGATGGCCTGTCTGCCCAACTGAATATTCACCGCACGATTTGGTATCTTGCCTGAGGGTAGGTTGCACGCGAAACCTTAAATAGTTTTTTCTTAAAAAAAATAATAATTTTTTATTTTTTAAGATCAATTTGCATAAAATATTTATTGATTTTGCAAAAGCGGGCCAGGTTGAATTTTATATATTCAATCTAAATTTTTAACCTTTATCACTGTCTCTTCCTCCGCCTCCATCGGCGCCGGAGGGGAGGGCTCAGAATGTGTGTGGGTCGTGGGTGGAGCAACGAGGTCGTAATCGAGGCGGTGTTCATTAGCGTCTGTGATGGTGAGAACGGAGACGTGCTTTTCCAAAGAGCATATTATTGAGCCACTAATGGCGTCATTCGTTTGTTACTCGTCTCCTTTTATAACTTGATCAGAGAAATTTTTAAAAAGCACTTATATCTTTTATGCTCTTCGTGAGAAAATAGTTTTTTTTTTCCGTTTTGCTTTCAAAACCAACGCATCGCTTGTTGACTATTATTAATAATTTTTTTAATGGATATGACATAAATTGTGGAGGGGAGCTTGTAAGGAAAATGGCTGTGGAGGGTGGCGACGATGAGAATATTGAAAGATGATGACAATATCGAAAGATTTAACGAAGATGAGAAGGGAGAACGCGTCCGAAGGGCGGGGGCGATAGCTACAGCATATGGCGGCAAGAGAGAGAGTACTAAAGGATTTAAGGCGTCCTCGTCGTTCTTAGATCTTTCGGTACTCTTGTTGCCAGCACTATCCCTGTATGTTATCACCATCAGCAACCATGCTCTCTGCCTCTGCCGCAGGCTCTTTGAGATTTATGTCATATCCGTTAAAAAAATTATTAGTGACAATCCATATGTATTGCATTTAATAAAAGCAGCAAATAGTGTAGAACCACTATGCTTTTGAAAGTTTAAAAAAATAAATGCTTTTAATTTTTTAACCTTTAGATAAAGAATTGTACAATTAAGATGATAATAATCCCCCCTAAGATTACGTGGTCTCTAGTTGTTTCATAGAATAATAATATTAATCTAAAAAATAAAAATGATAAAAAAAAATTAATTTAAAGGTTAAAAAAATTGAAAGCATCAAATTTAAAGTTATAGTAATTCTACTATATATATATATATATATATAGAGAGAGAGAGAGAGAGAGAGAGAGAGAGAGAGAGAGAGAGAGAGCTAGCTGGTATACTATCAATAGTACGAAAGCCTCCGTGTTACCAAGTTGTTTTCAATGATACAGTTTCTAAATCGACAATCGGCTTCATCAGACTTGATCTACACTATTAAAAATATTTGAAAACTGAATTTTATAACTTTTCGATATCATTTGGCTGGTGATCAAAAGGTTTCAAAATTGACAATTTTAATAGTAGATGTGATGCGTTTATGAGTTTAGCGGTGTAAAACAATTCAAATATGATGAAATTTTTATAAAAAATTTTTTCCACAATATAGAGTAAGATCATCACCTCTGATTTTAAATTTAAATTTTTTATTATTATTTTTTATAAGATTTTTATTTTCAGTCGTTCATTTTAAAACTACTCGTTTGACAGGTAAATGATACCGAAAAATTATAAAATTTAATTTCTATTTTTAATAGTGTAGATCAAAATCTAATGGAGCCGATCGTCGATTTGAAAGCCGCAACATTAAAAACAACTTGATAGCACAGATGCCTCCGTGCTACCAATACTCTCTCAGCCTAGCTCTCTCTCTCTCTCTCTCTATATATATATATATATATATATATATATATATATGCAACAATATATTCTTTATGTTGATAAAGTTTCCTACAGTACTAAAATCATTACATATTAATAAATTATAATCTTAAATTTTTAGACATAAAAAGCGGTTAGTGCAGATTGCAAAACGTGCCAGTGACGAATTTCATTTTGAAAGTTTTCTCTAATACTACAAAATTCAAAAAAAAAAGCACCACCAACCTGTGAAGCAGCCAACCATCATTTCATAACATCCACGTCAATTCAAACTCCTTAAACCACTAACCTTCAAATACCGAAATAATTGAATTTGGCCGCTGCATTACCAAAACAACACTCTCAACTTCCACTGCCCTTGAGATTCACACTACTTCCATTACACCTACTAAAATAGGACGTTCACACTTCGTGTCACATCACTTTTTTGTTTCGATGATAAGACTCAGACTGAAATATATATACTCAAGAGTATAAATCCCCTAAGATAGTAAACCAAAGTTGAGGAGGAAACTCGAGTAAAAATTTAAGACCTAATAGTCTAATTTAGCCCCTTTTCTAGCACTAAACACGAATGTGAAAATTTGTAGTTCATGCCTGTTTTGTTCCGCTGTTGGTTTTTTGCTCAGCAAAATCTATTTTGATCAAATGCACTGAGAGATGGACTTCTTTGTGCTTCTCATAATTACTCAATGTGATATGCGAACATGGAATGACATCTTGTTTTGGGAAAAAAAAAGAAACCATGTAAGAACTTGGTAAGGTGGTACCAAATTTACCAT
Source organism: Ananas comosus (assembly GCF_001540865.1). Classification (NCBI taxonomy): domain Eukaryota; kingdom Viridiplantae; phylum Streptophyta; class Magnoliopsida; order Poales; family Bromeliaceae; genus Ananas; species Ananas comosus. The sequence continues at coordinate 13,415,691 of NC_033624.1, read as the reverse complement.
TTTTGTTGCCAAAACATTGTAGATGTATAAATTACGAGCATCTGCCATCACTCAATGCACTTTATCTCATAGAATTTGTACTTGGAAAAAACATCAACAGCGGTACCAAACGAGGCCTTCAGTAGACAAGTGGACAAGATTAAGAAGAAACATCTACAGGCACTGCGGTGTTATTCAACTAGTAGATAATGTATCAACAAGATTTCAGGCCTAGAAGGTCCAAATTTATTCAATTTAAAAGTATCCTCTCTTCATGGCAAACGCAGAAGGGCAACACTGCATGCGATAACCCATGTTAGAATGGACATAGAAAAGCTTACCTCAGGCGATTTCGCTCTCATAAACCTCGCTGGCATATTTCCAGTTCGCGACCTTCCATATGTTCTTAAGGTAGTCGGGTTTAACATTTTTGTACTGCAACACAGCATCAAAATGTAATTAAGCGAACAAACTGATAATCCTAAAGCACACAAACAGATACTCCCATGAAAAAGCATATAAATAGTAAGAACCATTGAGAATGAAATACGACATCAGAAAATGTTCTGATGCACCCACAAACTGCAAAAGAAAAATAAATTACAGAATCTATGCATCAGAGAATCATAATCCATTTATACAGTACCATTAATTCACCCAAATGATTGACTACTGATAAACTAGGTCCGAAAAGCTATCTGGTACTGGTTGAACCACATTACAATGGACGATTATGGTTGGAGATAATGCAAAGTATTTGAATTGTTAAGAAGTTTGCCCAACATTTTCATTACATGCTCACTAAGACAAGTGAAGCTATTTTCATTGCATCCATCTCCTATATTGCCATTCCTAGTTCATGGTAATTTATTATCAAATAAAACAACAAGAACATCCTGAGAAAAGATTTTTTATACGAGCAGCAAGAACTTGCCCACTTCGCAGTTAAAACTTGTAAATGCATACAAAACAGATTTTAGATTTCCATATATTACATTAACTACGTGGGTACCTGTGCCTCCACACTGGTAAATAGTGTTGCTTTGATTTAATGATTTTGGCTACATATGTGGGTGATACCTTTCCAATCTCAACAGGAGAGGAAAAGAAAAGAAAATAAAATTGTAGTCGCAAATCTTATTCGCTTTATTACAAAATATAATTAAGGATAGCTCCATTGCTTTAGTCATTCAACTTTAATGGTGTTCAATCGTGGTGATAGACCAACGAGAAAAATATGGCTCTTGACAGAGAACTCCTATCAAGAATTGAGAATATGATATAAACTGGCTTGCGGCTACTTTTAAGTTACTCTAATAGTACTAAATGTTCATTTCCAATTTACAGAGAGACAAATAAGTTACAGACCATAAACTTAGATCTTAGGAATTTGATGAGCAAGCTCAATTTCTTTCTAAGGCAAGTTGGAGTCAAATTGGCTCAGAAAACTAATGATTGCAATTTTTTTTCATAATTCTGCCAAGTTCCGAAAATCTTTCGTAAGTGCATTATTTAGGCATCCTACAAGAACACAGTACAAAGCATATTTCTCACCGATAGACTATCCAAGATATCAGAGAAAATTCTTCGTCAAAATTAACCCAAAAAATGTTTAAGATCAACACCTAGCTTAAAATCAAAATGAGGAAGATAAGCACAACACAAATCCAGCTATAAAACATTTCTTAAAACGTCACAAGCACCATCTCAGAGAGCAATAGAGTATTCTTTACTGACAGATGTATCAGATATGTCACAAGTAATTTTCACATGCTTTTTGAATCATAGCCATAATATAGATCTCTGATTGTGTGAAACAAATAAATCATCAGAAAGTAACATAGCGTGTCCCATTTTAGACCTTATTCAAGCAGCCATAAAAACCTAGCCAGACTAGCATATATGTGGATAGATAATTCATCACCAGGGTATTGACTGCTAATTCTAACATTTTCATTTAATCACATTTGAAATACAATCTTCCAGCCACTCTATTCAGAATCTGTGGTAAATTGAGTGTGTTGTATAGAATTCTATTTGATACCATAAAGGACATATTTCAAAACTAACAAGAGGCTGATAACAGATGGAGTTGATTCCTCTCGTCAGAGTTAACCAACCATGTCAAGTTGTCAGCACATAAAGTATAATTTGCTTTCTCAAGTACTGCTCAAAGAAAAAGGAAACTTACCTGCCACACCTTCTGAACAGAAAAATAAGACAAGCTACGGAAGCAGCAAAGGTATAGTTCAATCAACCTAAAAGGAACTTCCAACCCTAAGAGGAGTTCACCAAATGTGAGGGTGTGACCCTATTCTCTTTATTTGTTAATTTTTTGCATAGCCTGATAACCATCCTAGATAAACTGCTATACTAGCTAAATAGCCAAAACAAGTGCATTCTTCATTGTCTCTGCAACCAAAAGACTAATACAAAACCCCTAACTTTGAGGATATAGATACAGAGAGATGATGAGGAAAGCGGAGATAGTACTGAAAGTTAAAAAATGCTTATCTAACTTTTACTTCTTTTAGATGGTATCTGCCATGGTCAGAAGTCTGAGAAGCCTTAATCATCATTAGTTTCAAGATTTAGCATTAGAACTTGGTAACAAGTTATGAGGCTTTACGAGTAGAGGAAAAGTGAACAGTTACAATTCATAGTCTGACTCCCTAGAAAAAGAGATATCCATTAAATAGCAGATCATCTAGTAGATCATAGTTAATAAAACATTTCGTACGCTATTGGAACCCTCCATCAGTAGAACGTGTTGTAATTAGCAGCAGATCTTCACTTTATTATTTCCAGGTTCTGGAGTGCTTATGTTTGAAAGTTTAAATGGTGTAATGTGAAGTCGAAAGAAATCATTATTTACAGTCAATGATACTATAAATACAAAAACTGTTTAAAGTGCAGCAGCAAAGTGTAAGATTACTGTTCTACTATACATTTATGATGAAATTCGAAAAAGACACAATATTTACCTGCAGGTAGTATGCATGCTCCCACACATCTATACCTAGCAAAGGAACCAAGGTTGCTCCTTTAGTCACTAGAGGATCCTGTGAAAAAGGAATTGTTTAGATACTGTCATATGCATATAGTGACTAAAGATTGCAAATTAGCAAATGATATATGTTTAAGTGACACAGTATGCACATGGGATTGATCATGGCTCAAGAAACTTAGTTCCAGGAAGACACAAAGAAAGGTGGCCTAGGAGCAAATCATTACATAATCAAAAGACAACTCTCATTACAATTGCCAGCTACAAGGGCTTCTTACTTTCTTCTTAGATCTAAGGCTCAGGAGACTTGAGATCATTTCACATTTGACATGTATAGAAACTAATCCAGCCATGTAAAATAGTAACATTTAATCTGAGTTGCATTTGGCATCGTTTTATGTTTTCCAATTTTATTCTCCTCAAGTTTTATGAGGTTCAGATCACCTAGAGTTTCCCCAGTGTTGCAATCATCGGTTAGTTTGCAAATTACTCTTTTCTTTTTAAGCAAAGAAACAGAGAGACTTTGCAAATAATTTTCCGTCTTTGTCAATCAATCCCAGAAAATCGAGTTTACAAACAATCCAAGAACAGCAAAATTAAGGTCAACTCTAAGTGCTTCTAACGGTTAGTGTTTTCTGATGTACTTTGTATACTTCAACTAGTGTTTGAAAAGGCACCAGGCGCAATAAGGCATAAAGGTCTTATGGAGTCTAGGCGCTAGGCGCACCGCGAAGCGCATATCTAATAAAAATAAAACACTTTTAACAAGCCTATTTTAAATGGATGTTTTATATTAAAAAATTCTAAAATAATTATACAAAAACAAAATAACTATAAAAAAATAAAGAAATCGCATGCATAAATGTTCTCAGTATAAAAATAAAAAAAATATATGTTTCAACTTTCAGCTTAAAAGTGTTTGCTGCTGCTTCTTTCTTCTTGCCGCTGCTATTTATTGCCATTGAAGGGTGGAAGAGAGAACGACCAAAAGAAAAGGAAAAGAAAGTGTTCAATTAGAAATTTTTTTAAAAAATTTCTTAACATTTTAGAATATATTGAAGAAATTCAAAACCCAAAAATCTACACTTTAAATACATTAAACGTAAATATCACGAGGCGCATCTGAGGCGCGCGCCTCACTCCCTGAGGCGCTGAGACTCGCGCCTTGCACCTAGGCACTGAGGCGCGCCTTTTCAAACACTGACTTCAACTGAGTAACATCATAACCTAGTATTTCTATTTAAAGTTGGTTATCTATGTTGTCCAATTTAAAATTAAAATTGCATTAAGAGATTGGAATCATCCAATGTAAGATAGTTTACCATTTAAAATAACCACGCGCTAAAGCTCCGGAGAGTTGATTCAACTAGATTTTTCAAAGCATGACATGATAAGATCACTGAAGTCCATATGCCACCCACTGCTTGATTGAAGGAAGATGTTGAGATGCATATGTCCAGAAAATAATTTTTGATATATAAAAAAGAATTTGGTGGCTAACTGTCTATTGACTTAGTCCTTAATATCACTTGCTCATTTTCTCATGAAAATATTTCACTGATTATCACTTTAATTGGACACTGGTTACTTATGTTGTGTTTTTTTTATTCATAAACAAAGACTTTTCACACACTCTTTTAGCTGATTATTTAGCTGATTTTCATGAACAAACAATGGTTTCCGGTAGTCATCCGTAAGCAAATTATCTAGTAACTTGTGATATTTTTGTTCATGGAAGGTTTGTTAAAAATAAAAGTATGAGTAGAAAATTTACCTTTTTTACCTGATTGAAACATCATATAGCAAATACAAAAGTTAACTAAATGATACAAAAGAACGATATTACTTCACCAACATAATTCAACTCAGAGAAAAGGGAATGCATCTCTGAAGATCCAGTTCAAACGAAGAAACGCAAATCTCTATATAAAGTGAAGTTTACCTGATTAGCAGTGGTCTCAACCTTAAGTTTCTTCATCTCCTTATCCAAAGCCAACCACTGTTCGGAGATTATACAAAGAAAATGAGCAATCAACTAAAAGGCACTGCACTGTGATATCCTCTAATACTCCATGAGCTCATGGTGTCCAAAAGGAAGATGCTCCAACAGAACTTACCACCCATCCAGATCCTTGTAAAGCAGCACCTTCTGCATTCATTTTCTGTATAAGGACCTCCAACGAACCAAAATCCGTGTCAATGGCCCAACCAAGAGTCCCATGAGGAGGCTCTCCGCCACCCTCCTGTCAAAAGGAATTCTTTTTTGTTACAGTAAGATAAATGAAACATTGCAACAGCAAAGCCAAAGGTGTTATGTACAGATGTCTCAGAATGTATGCCAAATGTTGCGATGCATTCCTAGAAATTCATAAGATTAGTCACCGCAAATGAAGCTTCAAAAGTCAGATACCAGATACTCACACTGACAGGCTTGAGATTTTTCCAGAAAATTGAATGGTTTACATGACCTGCAAACAGAGTGAGATATAAATATTGTGATAATTATCTTGCGAGAAGACCTATCACACCTTGTTTACATTAATTCTTCACTGTTAGACACCAAAGAACGCTTAAAAGGAGAGATCAGAACTCTTCGATTCCCACAAGAAAATTCCCACAATCTCCTTGTGATTTTGAGAATTAAACCTGGTTCATTAGATTAGATGAAATAAACCTTGAATAAAAGAGATACACGATATGATTAAGAATTTCCTTGAAACCCTAGAACAAGATAATCATGTTGGCTCCAACAGAACATAGAATACAAACTATTGATCCTATGAGTAATTCTTTCTCCCAATAATGCCACATATCTTGCATGCTTTCGTGCGCACGACTGAGTGGAATTAAATGACTCAACAAGAGAAAATAGAGAAAAGATCTGTAACACTCGATTTGTTAAAACTCCAATCGTCATATACGATTCCAAATTGCAAAGCCAAACCAGATAAATGCAACCAGAAACCTACCATCGAATCGATTCCGAAACCCTAATAGAACCCTACTCCAGGAACCAAGAACACGCGCGATGAGGGAGAGGGGTAAAGAAAAGACCGGAAAGGGGGCGTAGGGTTTACCTCCGCCATTGAACTTGATGGCGCTCTGGAGGCCGACGACGGCGGAGGCGTCGCCCTTGGCCATGGCGTCCTCAAGCTGCTCCAGGGCCTTGTTGTAGTTGGTGATGTAGGTTTGGTGGTGCTTCTGGTGGTGGAGCTTCATGATCTCGCCGCTAATGGCGGGTTCGAGGGCGCCGTAGTCGTAGGGGAGATCCGGGAGGGAGAAGGTCACGAGCCCCCGGGCGTGGCGACGCAGGTGTTCCCCAGAGGGGGCGGCGCCGCCGCCGCCGTGCCGGAACCCTAACCCTTGGGCTAGGGTTAGGGCTCGCTTGGATGCGAGGGTTCGGAGAGCCATGGGAACGATCGGATCGAGAGGAGGAGACCAGGTGGAGGAAGAGAAGCGATAGTGAGACACCTCACACCTCACAACTGTGTTCCTTTTAGTAAACGAGGGACAAATGGAGAGTGGAGGAGAGAGAGAGAGAGAGAGATTTGAAAATAATTTAGAAAAAAAACAGTTTCTTGAATAAATATATAAATACTAATATACTTTTTCTAAATTTTATAAATGAGTAATATGTCCTTTTTAAATCTTAAAATAATTTATATATTTTTCAGAATTTTTAATACCATGTAGAAATATTCCTTAATTAAATTTTTATCCTTCCTCTAGTAAAATTCTTTATTTTTGCGATCGCCAAACATCACACTATAAAAAAGAATTGTGTTAGATTTACAACATGGTTTGAATTGTCATTGTGTAACAATTTCAATTTAATAATTATTTTTTTTTCCACTTGTTTTATTATTTTTTTTATTTACTAAATATCAAGAAGATTAAAATATTGATGTGTTGTTAAAATGGTGTTTTGGTTTCGGTTTCAGTTTAATCTCAATTTGGTTTATTTATTTGATACCATTTAAATTTACAAAAGATATTGGTTTAATTCATATAATTTTGTATTTATCAAATTAATTTTCTGGACTGACTTAGAAAACGAAGTAATAGCTCAGTGATAAATATTCGGGTATAAACATATACAAATATATATATATATATATATATATATATATATATAGAGCTAGGCTACTATACTATCTATAGTACCGAGCTCCGGTACTATAGTGTTGGTTTTCGATCTTAGGGCGTTCAAATCAATGATCCACACCGTTAAAACTGATCTAGGGTATTTAAAGTTTCTAGAAATAAAATTTTATAATTTTTCGACATAGTTTACTTTATGATCAAACTATTTCAAAATTGTCAATTTTCAATGGCTATTATGACAAGTTTGGAGTTTAACGGTGTAGAAGAATCTAAATTTCTTCAAATTTTGATAGAAAATACTTTAAACTATATAGATTAAGGTTAACATTCTTGATCTTAAATTTAAAAGTCCTATACTCAAATTTTAAAGATTATTCAATTTCCACCGTCCATTTTGATATAATTTATTTACTAAGTAAACGATATCGAAAAAAACTAAAATTTTATTCCTAAGACATTCATATACCCTAGATCATATTTAACGGTGTGGATCATTGATTTGAACGCCCTAAGATCGAAAACAAACACTATAGTACCGGAGCTCGGTACTATAGATAGTATAGTAGCCTAATTCTATATATATATATATATATATATATATATATATATATTGATACATGCACCAACACATGAAATTTTGGTTGGTTACTAGGACAAAAAAAATTAATTTGAAAAATTTTCAAACAAAAAGTAGGCCACTTACAATTAAAATTGAACCAGATTACTATAACGACCAAACCCGCTAGTAATGATAATTCGTTGGTCTTAAACTATCGGTTCAAAATATTTAAATCTAGTTGTTGTTATTAGCGTGCATGATTTTATATATTTCAATCAATATTATTTTTTTAATCTAATGTGAGGCTACTACGACGTTACAGTTACAATCAAAATCGAATCAAATTATCAAACCAAAATTGTCAACTTGGATTGGTTTGTTTACGCTACTTTTTCAATTCCACGTCCGCCCCTAGTTTTACTCCTCAATTTAAGTCACAAGTCCAGCTCGTTTGATGGGGACTAGGATTACTAGTTGAGTAGTGCTATGCTCGCTCAATTTCCTATAAACATTTTTTTCTCAAAAAAGTTAAAATTCATCTTTTCCATGGCTAGAGACTCTGAAGCGTTTGGTTAGAGAATAGGAATACGAATAGGCCTTTATCCTCCCTTTATACCCAAACGGTAATTTTTTATCCGAGAATAGTAGTTCTCGGTTATCTCCACCAACACCTTCATTTTCTATATAAAACTATCTAAAATTATTCTTATTCCCGGGAACAACCCAATTTTCATCCAAACACTATTTTTCTTATCCCCATACTTGTACCTATCCCTGTAATAGCTAGTTCTTGCTTATACCCGAACCAAACGGTACTGATCAAGAAGTATACGTTTGATTCACCTATTTTAAATTATAATATTATAATAAAATTCATTGAGTTCGATAATTGTTATTTATTTTATAAGAATCGAATTTCGGTTTTCATTCCATCCCGGAATGGAGATGACTAAATCTATTTATAGTTCAATCCGGCTTTAAATTTCTGATTAGTTCATTTTATAGTAAATTATTCAAAATTCTTTTTTACCGACACCTATTTCCTCTCTCTTTATCAGTTTCATTTTTCTTAATCAAAATCTTCTTTCAAAAATCGTAAATTTTTATTCTGATTTTCATTTCAAGTATGAACTAAACATTCTCGGATCAGAGTCAAAGCATACAAATATACATACTTTGCTTTCTAATGAAACAAACTGCAGGATCTGCGGCATACATCTTTACACACATAAATAAACGTCACTCTTTATCATGGTTTTTTGCTCGCATTCACGCGATTGCTAAACACTCCTATATTGTTTCATTTAAAGCGGTGCAATTAAAAATTATCTCAATAGTACAACACGTGATTGAAACATAATTAGTCATTTAGAATATAAAACGTAAAAAAGTAAAATAATCTTTAATTTTTTATATCAGAAAGAGCCATCACCAATGATCGAAACATATATATGCTCCAAAACTCCGTGATTATTAGTTAGTAAAAATATATTCTATACAAAACATGCACCCATAGTATGTCTCAAACCGCCTACGTTTGGGGCCAAAAACCCTATGCTAGCTCCGGGATTAAGTTTAAAAAGTAGGATCTTAATTATATGTATATATATACACTTAATTTTTTGCTGTAATTAATTTATTTATACGAAAGTATAAGATTAAGATGATCAACTCGATTTGAGCCTGCAAAAAATTTTATTATTATTGAGCAATGCACCCACGTGTACTCTTAATCCGTGGTTCGGTATATTAATTAAATACCTAAACAAAACGCGGTAGTTGTTCCACGTAATTTGCTTAATAATAATAAAATATATGTAGCTTTGTGGGGTTGTCAAAATCCAATAGGTGGGGCTTAAGCAATTCAAAACTTAATTACCTTTAGATTAATAACTAATAAGAATAAGGAGATAACTTTAGGTAATAGGTATAAACAATTAGTAACTTTAAGCTGGAGCAACTGTACGATTGAACTGTTTATTTCCACTATGATAGCAACTTTGCAACCTATATATATATGTTTGGTACTTTGTGTTTTATTAGAAACATATAATAATGTTTAATTTACCAAATACGATAATATCTTTGATGTTTAATTTGTCACTCTTCAGTTTATTCAAACTATTAGAGTACGGTCGATAACTATCAAGTTTCAATGTTATGTTTGTCACTTGGGACTGAAGTTCATGTCATTTAATCTTTATACTTATGTGTTATTTTTTCAAAAAAAAAACCTGTATTTAATAAAAAAATTAAAATTTGAAAACTAAAATGCAACCCATATATAGTTTTAAGAACCATTAATCTCTATTTTTTTTGAAAAGATAAAAATGCTGCGCATATATTTAAAAAGTATGTATAAATCTTATAATTTTTGCATCTAATAGTCATTTTCATCATACTAGTTTTATTTAATTTTTTAATATTAAAAATATAAGAGGAGTGTTTAAACTCTTGAATGTGCCGATATAAGATAAACACCTCACATTTAAATGTACAAATGACTTTTTTTATGATATAAATAGCATACTGAGATTTAACGAATCAAAACACGAAGATTTGGATTTATTATCTCATGGATGGGATCTCGTACCGACTCAAACACCGTAAACCTCAAACACCGAAAACCGTAGTCACATTAGGTCAATAAGACTTTTTTTATGATATAAATAGCATACAAAGATTTAACGAATCGAAACACGAAAATTTGGATTTATTATCTCACGGATGGGATTTCGTACCGACTCAAACACCGTAAACCTCAAACACCGTAAACCGTAGTCACATTAGGTCAATAAGACTCTTTCCTTGGAGCCACAAAACCAATGCTGAGATCAGTTGATCGATGCCATAGTAACATATATACATAACATGCATAGATAAAAGGCAATTAATGATAGAGAAATGCCCCTCCTACACCTAAAAGATAGGTGTAAATTTTATCCTTTTTCATCTAATGGTCATTTTTATGGCACTAGTTTTATCAATTTTTTTAATATTAAAAATATGAAAAAAGTATTTAATTTTTTTATTTTATGCAGATATAAAATTTACATCTCACATTTGAATGTACAAGTGATTTGCTCAGAGTAAGAAAGAAAACCAAACCTATTCATCAAAAATAAAATAATTTTAAAAAAAAGATGGAGACATGACATAATAAAACGGATCGATGAGGCCGAGCCACAAAATCGAGTGAAGTAAGTGTGCTAACTATATAAATGAGTTTGATTTGAGTTAGGTAAATTGAACAGTATAAATCGACCCATTCGAAAAAATTCGTGTTCTACTACTCGATCGATTAATGTTGGAAAATTTTAAGAGATCATTATAAAACGATGTAAAAATATATAAAATAAACAGTTTTGGTAATTTGAACAAAAAAAAAAAATAATTTTGGCAATTCATATGTAATTGCTCCCTGGAGTAGAAATAAGCTTAATTATTATTCATAACAAACAGTTTTAGAAAGTGTGATTTTCTAAAATGTTAGACTAATTAATTACGAAGAATAGAGAGAATAGGGATCCAACAGAGGCATTATCTACTAATTAGGCTCCCTGGTACAAAATTGTGACTTTGTTCATAAATATTACCCCAGTTCCCTATATTATTATTGTACTCTTATTATTACTTCCCCGTTACGGTTTTATTCTTTATGTGGGAATCATATTTTCCATGCATGCAGTCATAGTTGATATCAGGTAAATTATAAGAAAGTTAACTTATATATAAGCAGGTCTCTTGGAATGTAGAGAGTTAGTGATTTGTTCTGATGCCGTATTATTCAAAAAATTGATCAAGAGAAAAAAGAAAAATTTTTTTTTGAGAAAGAGGCATTCAGCCGGTAAATTAAATAACATGGATGAGACATCATAGCCCTCGAGAGGTGGCGAAAAAAAAAAAAAAAAAAACAACAATCTGGTCAACACACACTGGCCGACTATTGGCCGACACTACCGGTTAGTGTTATGTCGCTCCACTGGACTGAGCTTCTCCCACAGGTTCGTCAGTTGATTAATTTTGTAAATTCCGAGGGTCTGTGTGGGTTATCAAGAAAAGATAATTAAGAATTAGTCTTAACACATGTATGGAACTCTCTGTACGGAAAAAAAAAAGAAAAGAAAAGAAAAGAAGAATTAACCAACGCAAAATCGCATGATCTGTCGTTCTATCACGCCATTGGCTCGAATCTTAAAGCAATAACGTAAACGACGGATTCCGGGGATAAATTTTTGTGCATCAAACATAAAATGTAAGTAGTGAAAAGGATTATGATTCGGTTAGAAAGTAAAACACTCTAGCTCTTGCCACATTTCAATACATGCTCCTTTACTTTTTTTGTCCCTTCTCCTCTTCTTTGCACCTATATACACCCTATAAAAAGCCCAACGCACCTCGTTTACTTTGTTCACTCTCCCATAGTTTTTGTTCTCTCTCTCTCTTTATCCTCTCACTCTCACATTTTCCTTCTTGTTGATTACATTGAGCCTCCATGGACAATAGCAATAAGCCCGATCGAGCGCCGTGCGACGAGGGCGCCGTTGTTGCGACAACGAGAGCGACGGAAGATCTAAAGGGGAGTGAAGGAGAAGAGAAGGTGCTAAATGATGGATCAATGGGGTGGCCAAATCTCCATGAGGTGCATATTCATATATTTATGATCTTCATATATGTCCCTCCTCCTCTTCCTTCTTTTCTTTTCTTCTTCTTTTTTTTTTTTTTTTTTTTTTTTTTTTTTTTTTTTTTTTTTTTTTTTTTTTTTTTTTTTTTTTTTTTTTTTGACCTTTTCTCCTTATCTTCTTCTGTTATAGAAACTTCTATCATACCATGCATTTAATTAATAGCTACAGCTTTTTTTTTTCTTTTTTCTTTTTTTGCAAAGATTAACTAAATGTATGTTGAAATATGTTAGAGAGTTAGATGGAAAGTGAGAGTCAACTTGGTGGTTTAGTGCTCTCTCTCTCTCTCTCTCTCTCTCTCTCTCTCTCCATGCTTCTCTATTTTTTCTAAGCTAGGTATATATGGGCACCTTTGTAATTATGCAACCATACTTAATTATATCAGTACAGAATAGAACTACTGGATCATATTATTATGAGCTACTGATGTGTTGGCCTACTAATGTATGACGTATAAATTACTCATCTTATACATACATATGGATACATTAATGATAATAAGATCAAGTATCCATAACAGAGCCCAAGTTATTTTTCTTATCAAAGTGGCTTGGCATGTATAGAGAGAGAGAATTTTGCTTATCAATATGGCTTGGTATGTAGAGAGAGAGAGAGAGAGAGAGAGAGAGAGAGAGAGAGAGAGAGGTGGTGATCATAGCAAAGAGTGCTAAAGCCAACCTCCACGAGGCCTCCCTCACGTAGGGTTTGCTCTTGTCTTGTCCTGGACCATGCCTTTGCTGAGATGGGCCTTTTAGCATGACAACTACACCAACTCTATGCACCAAACATTTGAGCACCCAATTCTACACCCACAAATACAACAGGGGCTGTTTGAAACTAGGGCATTACAACTTGGGTGCATGAGAGTCTATACATAGTCACTTTAGCTTTTAGGGTTTATGGGACCATTGGCCGTTGAGAATGGAGCTCATAGTTAGCAATTCAAGATTGCATTTGATAGGTCAAGCCAAATCTATGCTTGCATGTTTCTTTTTTTCTTTCTAATTATTCCAAAAATTTAAATTCTGTGCACATGCACTGCGCGCAGCTCTCGGCACGCGTCTGTCTCGTGTAACGACAATGGCAGTCCACACGCCAGGTACTTGGCGTTACAATTCTACTAGCTCCATGCGCGTGCAACTGTCTGTCAGTTAGTAAAATAGTACGGTACGAAACGCCAACTATCATCGTAGACTATGGCGTAACGACTATGTTTGAGTTGAAAATTCTCTCTTTAGAAAGTTTTGTTGGTCTTCAGAATGAAGATTCGTGGCTAGTGTGCATTATTTTCTTCTCTTATTATTATTACCATTTGTCTTGGTGTGGTATTAATTAGTTGTTCTTAAAGTTAAAGGATTTGAAATGTCTATTTAAAAGTTCGAGGTTGTTATTGTACCAATAATTTGTTTTACAAGGAATTTGTTCAATTTCCAATATAGAATTTTGAGAATAGAATCTATGAAGTTTCTATGAATTTTTCTCAAGTAAACTTAATGTTCTCGAGATAGAAACTTTACATTACCGAGTAATGAAGTCACTTACAACGAGGTGTGCGTACGCTTACACTCTTAGCATTTAAAACTGAGTCAGAAACTACAAACAGATCTTATATTAAAAGAATCATTAGAACTACCCTTTTTTTGGCTTTAAGTATTAAAACGCAAGCGCATGAAATGCGTGCAGTACTATTATGGCTTGGCTTGTTGTTCATTTAAGATGTTATAAATGCCGTTAAGAGTTGGATAATAATGTTTTATTTTTTTATTTTTTTTTTTTTTACTTTTTGGCATGTTATTGTGTGATTTACTATTTCTACTGCATGTGCAGGTAGGCGAAGAGCTGGTGTCGCTGGGCCGCCTCGTGTGGCCGATCATGATCACCAGCTTCCTCCTCTACTCGAGATCCGTCGTCTCGATGCTCTTCCTGGGCCGCCTCGGCGACGCCCAGCTGGCGGGCGGCTCCCTCGCCATCGCCTTCGCCAACATCACGGGCTACTCCGTGCTCAAGGGCCTGGCCATGGGCATGGAGCCCATCTGCGGCCAGGCCTATGGGGCCAAGAAATGGGCCGTGCTGGGCCAAGCCTTTCAGAAGACTCTCCTCCTCCTCCTGCTCGCCGCCGCCCCCATTTCGCTCCTCTGGCTCAAAATGGACTCGATTCTCCTCTACTTGGGCCAGGATAAGGAAATCACGGCCCAAGCCCGCGACTATTTGCTATTCTCGCTCCCCGACCTCTTGGCCCAAGCCTGCTTACACCCGCTGAGGATATTCTTAAGGGCCCAAAGCTTAACTAGGCCGCTCACCTTCTGCGCCACCTTCGCGATCCTTCTCCACGCGCCGATCAACTGCTTCCTCGTGTCCTACATGGGCTTGGGGGTCCGAGGGGTGGCTCTCGCCTCGGCCTGGAACACTATAAACATCAACTTGGGCCTGATGGGCTTTCTCCTCCTCTTCGACGATGTTCTGAAACCGTGGGCCGGATGGGCCTCGTTCCCGGGGGACCTAAGGGAATGGGGGCATCTCATTTCTCTCGCGGTGCCGAGTGCGGTATCGGTGTGCCTCGAGTGGTGGTGGTATGAGGTGATGCTGATCCTCTGCGGCCTGCTGCCCGACCCGCAGCCCAACGTGGCCGCGATGGGCGTCTTGATACAGACAACGGGTCTCGTTTACGTCCTGCCGTCCTCGTTAAGCATGGGCCTGTCTACCCGGGTGGGCCACGAATTGGGGGCCCACCGCCCGGCCCGGGCCAGGCTCGCCGCGAGTGTGGGCCTTTACGCGTCTGCGGCCTGTGGGCTTCTGGCCTTTCTCTTCACCGTGGCGGTGCGGCATGCGTGGGGGAGAATGTTCACCGACGAGCCAAAAATACTGGCGCTGACGGCCGCAGCGCTCCCGATAGTGGGCTTCTGCGAGCTCGGAAACTGCCCGCAGACGGCTGGCTGCGGGGTTCTCAGGGGGAGCGCGCGGCCCACTGTCGGCGCAAACATCAACTTCAGCTCGTTCTATCTCGTTGGGCTTCCGGTCGCAGTTCTTGCGAGCTTGAGGCTCGGGCTCGGTTTTCTCGGGCTGTGGCTGGGCCTAGTGGCGGCCCAGGCGTCGTGCGCGGGCCTTATGATGTATACGGTGAGGAACATGGATTGGGAGGCCCAGGCTGAGAGGGCTGAGAAGCTCACTGGGGTAGCTGGAGAAGAAGAAAAGGATGATTTAGAAGCTAGTCTTTTAGCCAAAGCAACAGAGTAATTGCTAGTCTTTTAGCAGCACATCATGTTTCTGAGTGAGCAATGTACATGTATCTTATGTGGTTCCCTAGTGTGAGTAGTCTCATAAGTGAAAATATTCTAATACAGTTTAATAGAAGAAGTGCTTTTTTAAGTTAATGGCTCAATAGAAGCGATCTCTAGAAATAGGCATTGGATGAGTCTAACAGAAGAAGCAAACCTGGTAAAAACAATTCATTAATTAGGGCGCCACGCCTGAAAAATAATGTGTTCTTTACACTTACCTAGTAAAAGCACAGACAAAAATTGCATAGGAATAAAATGTAATCAATACAAGTTCTTCTTTGATAGGTAACTTAATTAACTTGACTGGGTGAAGTAGGCTGGGTCGCGCTCCGACCCCCTAAAAGCTGAAGCCCTATTAACTTCAGATGTGTGTATAAAATCTGCGGACCGAGCAAAATTTTATGCACGCAAATCTTTGTCGGAGTTCCACATCGGAGCTTTCGGAGCAGCACCGTCGCTAACAGGACCAGATCCATTCTCGACGGAGATCAAGGGGTCGGATTCACTTTCTTTTACCTGTGATCAGAACATTAAAGAAAGAATACAGATATATTAGAAAGGAAACTCTCATGATTTGCATCAGACTATCAGTACATTGTTTTTCAATGCTTACCTTAGGGAAAAGGTAACTAAACTATTATGGCATCTTGAAGTGGGAAACGAAAATTCGAAGTTTAAATGTTACCGGGATGTTTGTCTAAATTACCGCTCTGTGAGAATTTATCGGTTATTTAACTTGATGAAACCATAATGTTTTAAATTTCGCTTGCCCACTTCAAAACAAGCAATTACTTGGGAGAGTCTAGTTAGTGATCAACCAAATGTAATGTAATTCTAGTGGCAGTACCTGTGATACTTGCACAGATGCTTCGCTAGATTTCTGCTGGCCTTCAATGGTGCAAAAATATGAATAAGAGACCATCCCAACCAACGCAATTAGAATTCCAAGTATATTTCTCCAACTAAATGGATCGTGAAGCAAAACATAGCCAAAAGCCAGAACAAGGCACGTTTTAAGATGGCCCAGGACTTGATAAGTGACGGGAGACGTCTTTCCAATCACAAGAAAGGTGCTGAAGTTGACAGATACTGCTATTAGGCACGACAATGTGATGAAGAACTGCAGCAAAAAGCAACCGATTTATATCACAAAGTAAGAAAAATGAGAAAAAAGAGGATTTTCTAAATAATATTTTTACTGCTTACCAGAACTTCAGGTGTATAATGGAAAGCAAAGACGTTTTGATTCGTTAAGAAAGCATCAAGAAACGGGCCGCTGACAAATAGGGTCAGTGCTTGATAAGGGGAAGATTGGTACAGTAGTTGGGTCGAAGACACCTTGAACTTCTTCTGAATAGTGTTTGTCATCTGATAACTGGTCAAGGAACATTTTTGGAGAAAAAAGAAAAACAGAAACAATACCTCCAAAATATTCGATAGCAGTAAACTGTGTTTGGTGAATTAAGCCATAATGCAACATAACTGACGTACAGGGCTCTGAACACTTCACGGAAAAGAAACTTGTTCAAGGATACAATTTGAGCTATGCAAGTCGTAATAATTGCAAGTAGAGACAGTATAGATCCTAGAGCATTGAGTTGCAGATCTGTCACAGTAGCGATGCCGACACCCAAAAGGAGAATAGTAAGCGAGAGCTGGATATTCCTACTGCAGGGACAAGTGAAGATAATGAATCAGAAAAAGAATAGTTGTACCAGCACCAGCCATTACTCTATCATTTGCTTTCTCCTAATATTTCTTTCTCAAGGAATTTTGTCATATACTTCTGTAAGCCAACAAGCTAAGATATTGATTGGCCATGCACGAGATTACTCATTCCAATAATAGTTAAAATCTGGAGTACTAACTAAAAAAACTCTAAAAAAAGCCGTCATTTTCTTTGGATTTGATTGGTTAACAATAAAAGAAAGAAATGGTAAACAAACCTGAACTTCTTGAGGAAGAAAAGAGTCTCCAACAAGACAGTGCAAGGGATAATAGCAAGCTTTGTCATCTGTAAAGAAAAAGAAATATCACAAACACATCCAAGAGGCACTACCACCATAATAGATCGGCAAAAACCAATGAATTCTGATTTAGTAGTGATATCTTATTTGACTCGGCATAGACTAAGGTTTCTTAACTATCATATGCCTCTTTCACTTCCTTGACTAAATCAAGTAAAGAAGAATACGAAAGCGATATGCACCTGATAAAAGCCAACCGAATTGAAACCAAGACTCAAGTTCAATAGCCCAATAGAGATTCCATTAAGCACCCCAAAGCCCATAACAGTCCTAGCATCAAAAGGCTTGTGCTCGAAAAGTTTCATCCACAAGGCCACATGAAGAGAACAGAATGTAACTAGAAGATGCCAGCTTGTCAGAGTAGTGGCTGCAAAACACAGATCAGGGCAAGATGTCATCAGAGTAATTAAATTTTGAATATTGGGACTATAAAAGCTCTCATCTGTTCGAAGCCGCCAAGTTCATTTCTCCCCTACATCTTATGGAAACTAATTATGATACCTTACCTTCTTAAACTAGCAAATTTATGTTATAACATGTTTCCATCTCATAAAATCATACCACTAGTCCTCCATTCAACACAAGCAACAAATAAATATATGACACCTTAGACTGCATTTCTAACGCAAGAGGATAAAGTCGAGGAACCAATACAATATCAACAATGGACAGTTACACCGACGGAGGACCTACCCCATATACCGCAGATCAGGCCGAATTGATCCATTTCTGTTTTTACTCATGGTTAACGATACAGATCAGGCCGAATTGATCGAACATCATTTACTTCTCTGGCCAATTAATGCCTTAAGACCTAATACAACTCCCAAAACAAAAAGTTGTGATTTTTCCTCCTCATGTAGGCAACTCCTCTCTTGAGAGAACTATCCAAATTACCAAAAGGTACGTTAAATTATAAAAACAATCATTAAGGCCCAAAACGTGGGCTTGAATTAAACGGGAGGAATTGTAACGCTAAAAACCTGACGGAACTCAAACTCGTAACCTCTTGCTATGATATTATATGTTAAATTATATGAAATAATTATTTTTTTCAAAAACTTAAAGGTATTTTTACTATCAACTACATACATCAAAAAACAAATATGAAACATGAAACAATCCATAAAAACAATCAATCGACATCTACAAATTGTCCGTATGCTCCACCAAGAACCAAAAATACAATAAATCAGATCACACCTACCAAACATCGTATACTATATCACTACTATTAATACGAATAGAAAAGAGAAAGAAAAAAAAAAAAGAGAGGAGATCATCAGATCTATTACCAAATGTGAATCCCAACGAGCTGATGAGCGCCTTGTTGCAGATAACGATCGACACCGACGACACCACCGAGAGGCTCAGCGCGCCAACGGTCCCCAACTGGAACCGCTCGCCCTCGCCCATCTCAAACAATTTCCCCCTCTCCAAATCCCCCCAAAATCACACCTCCGCAACCTCGGCACCTCAAAATCCAAGCTCACCTACGCACGATCTAACAACAATCACCTCAAAACCACAACAAAAACCCAAAATTCACGAAAAATTCATCAGAAAAAGACGAGAAAACCCCACCTCATCACCAATAGCTCGAGATCCAGCAGGGGATCGTGAGAATCGGCTAGTAATTGAGCTGATTACTGCGAAAAATCGCGAAACAATGGTGAGATCCGAGGGTTTTAGATCAGATCGGATCGGATCGGAGAGTTGAATAGAGACGGGGAGGGATCGGATTTATATGCATACCATTTGCGGGAGAAGCCGCGGAAACTGTGAATTGGGGGTATTGCGAAATTACGACGTACTTATTGGCCTAACATTAATAGTAACTAACCTTATTATTAATTTTTATTTCATTTTTTATTTTAATTTATTTTTTTTTATTAAAGATAATGTGGTTAATGTGAAATTTGAGGAATAATCTGAAGAGTCTCTCGCATTGGTTCAACGTCACGTCAAATTGGTCTATTTTGCTCAGAAACTATTTTTTGCATGCACCGTGGTGTATACACCGCGGCCTTTTTTAAATTTAATCATTAAGAATTTTAAATTAAAATCTTAATTTATAGGTGGGTGTGATTTATATTTTATAATACTTAAAAAGATTTTACATGTAAATAAAATAATCATAATATGTGATAACTTTTTTCTCTAATTTTTATAATTATTCAGATAATTTTCCATGCGTTAGTAATGTATCGGTAAATTTACGTGGCACTATAGAATACATATATAAATCAATTAAAGATCCTCACATTTTAGGTCCCAACAATTATATTAGGGTAAAATATACAGAGACCACCTAAAGGTTCGCTCCTTTGTAGATACATGCCTGAGTTTTTAATTTTGGCAATTACATATTCAAAATTTTATAAAGCTTTAAAACACAAATAATTTATTCTTTGTACTCTTAAATGTAAAAAAAGCGATAGAAATTAAAATTCGATTCAACCAACTCTTCAATCTTCATACTTAATTATTAAAATTTAGAGAGAAAAATTAAATTTTTATATTTTGAAATTTTACATGATTATGTGCATGACGTCCGATCAAAATAACTGTGTAATTAGTAAACTCACTTAAAAAGAAAGATCTATTAAACTATTTAAAAAAGTTTAGAAAATGTAATAATCAAATTTGAAAGTTCAAGCGCTTTTTTATAAAAGAGCTAAAGTTTACAATATCTCTTTACATTTTTACCTTTAATTATATATAAAAATAATACTCTCGGGGACTTTCTAAAACTATTCTAATAACAAATTTAAAAGTTATAGATGATAACTAATTTTAATTTTTTTATGTTAATATACTTCAAAGCAATGCGAGTTGTACACATATAAATAGGGTGTAAATATGATACCCTGTTCATTCGAAAATATCTTCTGTTTTTTTAGTCTTATTAATCTTTTTTTTAATATTAAATTTTCACAAAGAGAATTAAACTCATAAATAGTGAGTGCAAGAAATACATCATATTTATAAAGTGCAACAACTAGATTTCAATCTTAAAACTATAAATTATATTTTACCATCTCGAGATTTGTACTTATCTATCAGTAAAATAAGGTCATGTGTGATAATTGGTGAAGTATTATAAAATTTAGAATAAACTTCAAATACCATCATCGTGATTTCGTGATTTCTTACTTTAATATCATATAATTTGAAGTGTATCACTCTAGTACCATGCGGTTTTATTTTTTTCTTTTTGTCAGCGCCTCCGTTAACTCTCCGTTAAATTATATACGAAAAACTTCAAATAATATTCTGTGGTTTATCGAATATTTAATTTAGAACCCTATAATTTTAACTTTATCACTGATTTAACGAAAAAGTTAATAAAAAAATAACGAAAAGAAAAAAAAGTAAAATCATATGGTACGAAAGTAATACATTTTAAAGTACAGAGTACTAAAATGAGAAAGCGCGGAATCATAGAAATGATATT
Source organism: Ananas comosus (assembly GCF_001540865.1). Taxonomy (NCBI): domain Eukaryota; kingdom Viridiplantae; phylum Streptophyta; class Magnoliopsida; order Poales; family Bromeliaceae; genus Ananas; species Ananas comosus. The sequence continues at coordinate 13,394,598 of NC_033624.1, read as the reverse complement.
TGAAGTTTTTTTAAAATTTATTTGTAAGTATAACATTTACGGTCTACTAAGGACGGCGCATTCAAAAAATTATCCTATTTTGTGAGGAAGCATATTCCACATAAGATTCTCTTTTAATTTTTTTTTTCTTTTTTTTTTTGAATATAACTTGGACCAAACGGTGGAAAAAAAATAAGAGAAATAGGCAACGCAGCACTTGGTACTTTTAGATCTGAGGCGACGTATAGTTGGGAAGGAGCCCACAACACCACAACCCACCACAACCCCACACCCCAACAAGTGAGTGAGTGAGTGAGATACCTAATAAAGTCCAGGGTTTAAATGAAAGAATTGGAGTGTTCGGTGCACCGACAATGAGGGGCTCGGGCGGTGGGTGGGTTGTTGACTCCAAGGTTAATCGCGTCCGACCGCGTTTTTTTTTTTTTTTTTTTTTTTTTTTAATTTCCTTTTGGGTTTGGCCCAAATCCATATTTTTTATTTTATTTTTCGTTATAATATAAAGAGGATTGATGATTGGTAGTAGTAATGAACTAAAAGATAAATAAGTTGGTGGGCCCATTTAGGTCAACTGGGCCAGCTTATGTAGCTCGAAAGTTCCGTTGGACGCATTCGTCGGACACAGTCCTTCCCAAGATATTCCAAAAGCGCATGTTATCCGTTTCGCTTATTTCATTTAAAAATAAATTTAGTTAAAAATATAAATCAACTAAGATTCAAATTTTAGACCAAAACACCGACCATTAAGCTCTTTACCACTTGTGCTAGAGACGGTCAGTCTAGCAGAAAAGTTTTATCGCCATTTTATAACACTAGTAGAAAAAGTTAGATCGTAAAACATATCTGCTTCCCTATAAAATAAAATATTCACAAACTTCTTCTGCTGAAAACAGAACTAACATACGATTTTAAGCACCAAAAAAATAGAAGCACGAATCTGGAGAATCTAGTTGGTGCGCTACATCAGGAAAGCTCTCATAGATTTTTATTTTTATTTTTCCTTTTTTTCTTTTCCCGGGAAAGAAACGCCGTAAGCGTTTCGTAGATTTATGCGTGGGCCTACCATACTCTTTACGCAATCCCGAGTTACATTACATACACCTATACCAATTAAGCCAATTATTATTTACATTGAACTATGTGCGTTATGTCGAATATCGAATATACGAATATACACACGTACGGCTTTAGAAAATTCCTGCAGAATAGAATCATGCACGTGCTTTAGGACGGACCACATGCGTACCAAACCTTAAATACTGCACCAAACTCGACGCTGTTACAATCAATTCGCCCACCAATTCCAATCTCAAGCTAAAAAAAACCAAAAAATCTGCAAAAAAAGATTCAATCAAATTACCAAAACACGAGGAAAATAAAAAAGAAAAAGAGAAAGCTTCATATGCCTAGGATTCCATGGGCCCCAGAAAACATTGACATATTAACAAGATGCGCTCGTACAAGAAATATATTATTTCCGATGGCGAAGCAACAGAAACATTGCCGTTCAGGTGTCACAGCATTCAGTATATTATGTTGTCGGTCCGGACGCAAACTCGTACAAGAATTATTCAAGTGGTTGAAATCTTCGAGGTTTTTTTTTTTTTAAAAAAAAAATGCTCACTACATAGATAAACGAGACATAAGAGAGCACAAGCCCCAAAAAAAAAAAAAAAAAATCACTTTATTGTACCACCGAAATAACGGTATACATGGAAAAATAAAAAGAATAATGGTTTACAAACCTACGTATTTATAGTAATAAATGAATGCTCCTGATTCTTCTTTGCTTTGGAAAAACAGCGTAATTGTTACGAGAATAATTAAATCAGTGATTCTTAAAAGTTACTGAATCACACCAACGACTAACCTGCAAATTGCTTCAGCACAGGCTTGAGTAGTAGCCTGATGAAATTTTGAAGGAATGGATGTCTTCGACGACCTTCCAAGATTTCTCTTGCATCTTGGTCGACTCGTTGATATCGGTATTGGAGCCCCACAGATGAATAGCAAGTTGCCTACATTTTGGCGATGTCAGTTTTATATATGTGTTGTACCAGCTGATAACATCGCTCTTTTGAATTGTTCTGAGCTCCTCTGCTTCTAATTTCAACATGTTGAATAGATATCTGCAGGACAAAAGATTGAATTCTTGTTCAGAGACTACAATAGGGAAAAGAGTTCTAGTTTATAAATGTAAATATTTAATGCAGCTACAATTCATAAGCCCTTGTGAAATTCATTTGCGCCCAAAGAGAGCTTGTGGCTAGCGCGCGGCTATACTATTCTACAGAATAATGTAACTTGATGCTGACTAAGAAAGACGACTGCATTCGTGCTTTGCTCCAATCACCTAATTAGTTTATAGTTTAAATCTTTTTGGGTTTGCAGGTAAGCAGCGTAATTGTGGTCTTACGAAGCAGCATTAGTTTAAATTTTGTCCCTATAAAATGGTTCAAAAGTGCCTCTCACATCTACAATGCCAGGTCCAGCACAAGCACATGGTACAGCAAACAGTCTTAAATGACATGCATGAGAAAATGCCGGTAATTTATTGCAGCATAGCTCAACACCAATAAGCTTAATGAATTCGCAGAGAGAATTGAGTACCTCTTTTCCACTATTTGACTCCAATGATGACCGGTTTCATATGAAAGTGATGGGTCCTTTTCGAGTTTCTCAGCTATCAACCCACTTCTGTGGTTCTCATAAGATTCATCATCAAGGCCGTCCTGAGATAATGTAATATAAATCAGGTTTCATATGATAAACTCCACATATGAACATCATTTACATTTATAAAGGATCCATGTACTTTTGGAGGGAGAGAAGAACGAGTGATCAGAAATAGGTACCGGTTTAAGGTAGTATATCAATACAAAGTAATCAGCACCATTTTTGTAACACAGTATTGTTTCTGGAACTAATATTTCAAAAACATAGATAGGATACAAAGGGAGATAAAAGAATACGTGACAAGAGGGGGTCACACACATCTATACCCCATTTATGCTTCTTGTGACTAGTTAAAATATGGACAAGATAGCAAAGTATACAAAAGAACCTGATGAAATGAATGGATGACATTGTTGTACTTTTCAGATGATGGTTACTACCCCAAACATACAGGTTTTAGTTAGATTGATGGTACTTCTGATTAGGCCCCTGGTGCAACCAGTTGCGTAGTAGCAATGTTAGGAATAAAAACAGAGATATTAACCAATGATAATTAACACATTTTTATGACTTGTACTTAAAAGTAGGAAATCCAGGACAAGAATTATCAGATAAGGTAAGAATATAAAAGATGGCGCGGTACTTCGCTTCAATAAGGTTACGAAAGGGTGTAATGAGTTCAGAAGATCAAGAAGATCAGACACAACTTAGAAGATGGTGAGGAAAGGATCGAATGAATATTTTCTTCTCAAAAGGCCTTAATTGGAAAGAAAGAAGATTATAAGCTGATAGAAACATTTCACCAAATAAAGTTTGGTGATTGGTAATTAGAGACATTAATAAAATCAATTGCATTGAAGTAGACAAGGGAAGGAATGGTGATAAAGATAGCCAAGCATCCAAGATAAGTGACTTTGGTGCTTCTGGAGATATTCATTTTCCTGGAGAGACAGATAAGATATCCAGGCACAGCAGCATTTTTATACCATATATGTTCAGTTGGCAGTTTTTCTTTCTCAAATTACCTTCTCAAAGTTGGTTAAACATTTACCCTACATATCCAATCCTCCTAGCATAATCACTAATAGAAACTAGAAGCACTCCCTATCTACTAGAGAACAATTCCAGCATGTACATGGCTACGAGCATACCAGTAACCCTTGTATGGAGTTGACGAAGTTCTCAATCCTTTCTTGCAAATAAAAAGGGCCATACTTCGACGACTGCACACGAAAGCAAAACCCTAGCACACGGTATGTCATTCGTGGGCCACATTCAACAACATATCCAAGCTGCTCCTTTGTCCTACAATTGAGAAAGAAGAGTATTATTTGACTATTAAATGTCGTAAGGCAGCCTCGTAAGTCCATCTAATATTTGCAAGCCAAATAAAAGGAGGGAATATATTACAGCAGGGTATACCTTAGCTGATCAAAACATGGTTCTTCGATAATACTGCCAAAAAGATCTGTGATAGCTCTCAATCTAGTTGCCTCTGTACCTATGTCCTGTTCAATTTGAAAATAAAGCTCAACCACAGAATTCACTTCAAGCGTATTCTTCACATTTACGCTTCTAAGGAGGCGCGCGCCAGATGGCAGACACAAGACATGCTCTTGATGTCTCAACTCCACCGGCAGAGTTTGTACTGAAAATATTTTTGTAAAGGCATCTGCTACGTTGATGGCCTCCTCTTCAGACAGATTCCCATGGCAAAGGCCCTCAAAGTGTAGCTGAAACAGGCACACATAACAGGAAGATTTACAAGGGAAAAAAACTACTAACCAATATTTAGGGCATTTCCGCACAGAAATAGTATGATTAAAAAGAGCAGTGGGACTATTCTTCAGTTACCTGAGAAAGAAGGTTAGGAATAAAAGCCTGTAAGTCCGAAAGGGTTAGTTTTAACAGAGTGGCCAGTTTCTCATCTACATCCCAGAAAACCTGACGCAGTATTTGCAGCCTCAAATAGGTAGAATGACTCAAAGGCTTCATGTTTGTGTTTCTGTACGCTCTCTCCATATCCTCTTTGATAACCTGTTAAAGGTTCCAAATAAAACAGTTCTAAAACAATATATACATCATACTAGATAAACATGAGATTTCTATTTGAGAATAACAAATCTTAGCATTCTAAAAGATGCTCAAACAGATAAAAAAAAAAAAAAGAACTTATTAAGTTCCTATTTGTTTCACCATGGCTAAATGTTTAACTCTAATCCCTCTCTCAGATAACTATTCAACAATATAAACAACTAAAGCAAATCTGATATCCTCATCAAAAGGAAAAGCAAGAATAGTAAGCCTCTATGTCATTTCTGTTTTTTGAAGAAATAACGGAAAATCAAATGAAAATTCTGATATAAATTACCTTAAATCTATCAATTCTTGGGGAGAAGGATTTCGACAATTCCAGTATTTTTGATAGCAAAACGGGCAGTTTGTCATTGAAACCATAAAGTTTTAGCTCGAGTTTGTCACCAACAATTGACAAAGATGTCTCCAGCTTAGCCACTTCAGCCTGAATGTAGGAAAACAAAAGGATAAAAAAAAAATTATCAGAACAAAGAAATGGCACTACACATGAAAATGCTAAACTATGAAGAAGATGGCGGAAGTACTAAATATGCATTCCTTCAGTGAATCAATAAAAATTAGATGAAAAACAAACAATTTGCTAGTATGATGATGTGCAAACTGCATCAAAACTTCCTCGATAAGATAAACGTAAGAGATACACCGGAATTAGATGAAATCTATTCAAGTCCTTTTTAAAAAAATATATATTAACTCTACATGATTAGAAAACAGAAGATTCAAGCATGCATAACCACAATGTAGTACCTGATACAAAATTTCATTTAGCTCATCTTTAAGAAGATTCACAAAGAGCTCAGTTAAGACAGAATTCTTCACACTGCTATATCCATCCTTCACAGTTATCAGGAAGTATGTATTCGCACGAGGCACATTGAATGTCAAGTCAATCTTATACCAGAACTTCATTAATGGCTGTTCCACAAGGCATTTAGGATCATTGCTACTAATGTTTTTTGACACGTTAACACTCCGGAGAGAAAAGTCAGAGGGAATAAACTCATTCTTCAGAGGTAAATGCAAAGATGGATCTATTTCAGGAGGATCTCGCCAGCTCTCAAAAAGGGATGGCTGAATGTCTTCTTCGATGTAGCGTGAACCAAACCATGGCTCATATTGAATTGCTGCATTTGAAAACAAAATTGATATAATAATATTCCAGAATACAGACCGTTTGATAACAGAGACAGAAGGTTAAGATAGTCGCAAGAAAGCTGTTCAGATTTAAACACTTCGATTATTTATCTCGTTAGGTTGTAAATAAACAGAAGCTTAAAGAATGAAGTATATTGAAATCTATTAATTCTTCCTCCTTCCTGATCTACCAGCACATTTTGTATAAATAAAATCATGTTTGAGGCCTGAACATTGAAAGAGAAGGAAGTAGAGCTGCAGATGGGCCCAGGGCATGCCAGAGCCTGCAATGTCAAACCCATAACAAATGGGCCATAAATAAAAGAAGATGCGTGAGCATGCCTTCCCAATATCTAAAGCTCCCAAAGAGCGATAGACACAATAAACAAAACCTATAGAGAAAAAGAGCTACGATATTTGGTGTGATGTACATAGTACTAACATCAATCAGTCAAACGATAACAGGAAGCATAAATTACCTTCAGAATGCTTATCAAACGACTTAGTGCGTAAGTCAATCCTCATGTTTTCAGGGGAGAAAAAGCTCAAAACAAACTCGACCAATGCTGGATCCCACTGTTCAAAAGCATATTCTCCATAGATGATGTGTTCTTCAGAATAATATAGCAAATTCTCTGTAGCAAAAGCTTCAATTAGTCCGAAAACACAGATACACAGGTAAATGATTGGATGAACAAAGGATGTAGAAATTGTAGAACTTCAAAGTTCAAATTGCCCCGAGTCAAAGATAAATGAGAAATATTTTTAATGTTAGACATTGAACAAAATTGAGCACCTAACGATGATGTCAACGATGAATAGCAAATTACGTAGACAAAAGAAAGCCGTTTTTATTCCTTTCCAGAGTCAAAGGTCTAACATTTCGTAAAAACCAGAACTAATTTGCACAAGATTGACCAGCAAGTAACAGAATTATTTGAACAAAGTGCTCTGCTAACATCAAACATAACAACATCAAATTCAAACAGCTAGAATAACAGGCTTGTATTACAGCACCACGGTAGCCTATGATGTCCTACCATTTTAAATAGCCCAAGGACCAAGCATCTCCATATTGTATAAAAGACTGGACATGGCAGTATGACACTTATCACATACTTCATGGGCACAAATTAGGAGACTTCCTTTACCCATATGTTTTTTAAAATAAAGTTAAATGAGTTTATATAGCCAGGACTACTTTTAGGATACTTCTAAGATTTTTCTTGGAGCGGGCTAAAATATTCATCAATGATGAATGCCTTCAAAGGATAATGTTAAATGAAGTCATTTATAACAACTATATAATTCTTTAATCCAGCATAAATTGGAGATTTTTCGCTTGGCTAAGACTAATATAGATTGCAAAACCAATTTCTCAAATAATTTTTACAAGCAAATAGAAATAATAAATTTGTTTAGATATATGGACATATGCTGCCATATATGTATGTATATTTCTCTCTATATTACATCTATATCACTCATATAAACAACATATTTTCGTATATCCATGGCCATATCCTTATAAGGCACCGTTTGGTTCGGGTATAAGCAAGAACTAGCTATTACAGGGATAGATACAAGTATGGGGATAAGAAAAATAGCGTTTGGATGAAAATTGGATTGTTTTCGGGGATAAGAAAAATAGCGTTTGGATAGATAATATGGAATAAGAAAAATAGTGGGTAGTTATATATAGAAAATATAGGTGTTGATGGGGATAGTTATACCAGCTTATTTCAAGTACCCGAGAACTACTATTCTCTGGTAAAAAATTAGCGTTTGGATATAAAGGGGGGGGGATAAGGGGTTATTCCACCCAAGAATTAAAGTACCCATAGGCACGAGCCATATCCACCGTGCTGCATCGTGCCAGCAGGATATCGGTACGATACAGCCCCCGTGCCAATGGCACAACTTAAAACACTCTATTCTTGAAATTAGTAAGTAATTTTCTTAACAAAGTTCAAAAGATTTGATAAAAATACATAATAATTAGCATATTTTGTTGCTAAAGAAAATAAATATTTCATGCCATTACGTGTCGGCACACATTTTTTTTTGACAGACACGCATCGGCACGGCCCGGCACGCACCGTGCCGTACCGTTCCGGCAAATTTCCGGCACAATCCCATGCCACGGCACTTAAATCCTTGATTCCACCCCTTATCCCCAATCCAAACGGGGCTTAGTGTATCACATTCTTATTATTACATGTAAAGTTGGCTTATGTGTGGAGTGCCATGTCTATATCCTATATTCATGTATATGCATCTACGGCAGCTTGTCATGACAGGCACATGGGTATCATAAGAACAATACAAGAACATCGAAAGAACCTGCAAGTTCTGCTGCATACTCATCTTGGGGTTGCTCTTCAGCAAATCTGAATTCCATATTTCCAATATCTTGGAGCTCCTTAAATATCCATTCTTGTGGTTTAGATTGCCGCAATAACTTGATGTACTGATGTACGGCACCAATAACCTCATATAGCTGCCAAATCATGTTATTAGAAAGGTCTGTATAAATAGATGTAGCTATATAAGCCATTAATATACAATTCTATGTTTGTCAATTCGGATGCAGCATTTCAGAGATTTCTACTAATACAAGATTATTTCTAACCTAAAAACTGATCATGATTGTTAACATGACAAGAGGGATGTAGAAAGAAAGTAGGTGTCAAAATAATAAGCATAATGCAAAACAGGTGAATGAAGTTAACGCCAGGGATAATAGAAGATGCGGCCGTAGATTAAACTACAAGTTAACAATGACTAACTGAGAACACGTACAACGCAAGCTTCGTTATCTGAATATGACTTTCCCATGGTCCTTTAATATTACTTCACCTAGAATAGCATACCAATATCACAGCCTGAATTTATGTGGAATTATTGATCTTTATCAATAATTTGTGATTACTTCTATTATCTATTATTTTTCTGTCCTAGTTGATAAGAAAAGCCACTTCAGATGATGCCAGTTGTTGACCAACAAGTCGGTGTTCCGAAAGGGAACGAGGATACTAAGACTGATTCTAGCACCCTCCCACAAAAGCATGGCATTTAGTTTGACTTGAGAAATTAGAGATCACAAAGCGTCCTTTTTATAAACAAAATTATAGCATCTAGTACCTAAAACTGCTTTACATGTGACAGATAACAAATGGAATAGCATATCTTAGCATATAAATTATATTAAAAACGCATTGTTTGCAATTCTCAAGGCAGTTCAGTTCTTGACCTTTGTGTGTCTTTGCAGTCCAGGTTCTATCATAGAGATAATTACAGCTATTCTTCAAACAAACAAAAAAAGGAGATATATATAACACCCCAATAATCCCATGGATAGAAAAGGGACTGCATTAGGTTATGTAAGGATTAAGCACCCTAATACTAATAATTGGGCTTAAGCATTTTGTATTGGTGGTTTGGGCCCAATAAGTTACTAGTACTAGTAGGCTTGGTCGTTACAATAATCACAACAAGAAAAGATAAGGAAAATTTAAGAGGCATTATTGCAGCTAACTAGGCAATAGAGTTACATTCTGAAGAAAGCATTTTAAGTTAAATTATCCATAGGTGGAAAAACAATTAGTTTGCCAATGTAGGATGAAAACACATTACAGACCACAAGCTAATGAGTTTCAATAACAATAGAAACATAAAAGATCAACTACAGCTCACAGTGGAAGTTCATGCTTTTCTATACAAGTCAAGGTGCAAATTATGTGGAGGGCAGATGGAAATCTTCAAGCAGGTTCATTGTGCACGCTGCACAACAAAGTTACAGAAATGAACATACACACCTTATCTAATCCAGAATCAGTTAGGTTAATAGACATCACAAATACGTAAGCAATGGAAGACCGGCGCATTCCTTCATCACCAACTCCAGCAGATAATGATGTTGCCCATCCTTTAGCTTTCAGAAAATAAAGCAAACTGCCCTTTCCCTCTGAAATATAACTACAAGTTTTCAGTTCATATGCACATGACATTAGAAGGCTTTGATAATGGACATAATAGATACGGCATTTATCAAGTCTACGATGAGAAAAGAAATAATCTGAGGAGCTGCACAGTTACAACATTTTAGTACAACTTCTGCAAGACTTAGAGACCGTGAATTGTAACTATATGCTGAACCATAAAAATAAAAATATGATTTATATACAGTATTTCAGGAAAAACAAGTTACAAAACAAATATCACATGAAGAACACTGGAGAAAGAAGGTATGCCAATTATTTTGTCAGAATGATCAACATCCCGCAACATAGACCCTTTGATACATTAGGAATTTAGGATCATTAAGAAAAACTAAGTCAATCAAAATATGACTAGGTAAGACATGTTGTGCTCACAATTGAATTGTTAAGATGCAGTCCTATTCCAAGAATACTAGTTGCTAAAGGATTTCAAAAATGTTTTCGTAAAAGATTGGATACAGTAAGATCAATCAACTCATTCCATGATAATCAGAAAAATAAGTGATGCAATTATGCAAAAACAAGTTTTATAGTTAAAATAAACATTGACAAAGTATTATTTAGCAATTACTCTAACCAGCCATTGTTTTACGACTTCAGATTAATTGGTCTTATGTTAGCAGCATGATCGTAATATGCTCTTATGACAAACCCATTTGCTGGCTAACTTGTTGTACTGAAAACGTAAGTTTCTTCTGACAAAGTTCTGGGCAATATGCAACTCAACATTAGCCTATTAATAGAATGTAATACGACTTTCATTGCATTCGTGGAGTGCAGGTTATTGCACACTACAGGGCGAACACTGATCTTATGGTGCACGTTATATAGATCTTTAAAATTTCTACAACAACTAAACAACTAAACGGCTTCGATAAGGCAGGTTAAAAACTCGATAACTCAAGTACAAAAGTAACAAGCAAAGCAATATCAATCAAGAGTTAAAACTTCAATAGAAATAAAAAAAGACTATTGAAATGTAAAGAGTTGCCACCACATACATCTAAGAAAGAGCAGACACACCATGTGACGTCATATCATTTTTGTATCTAGAAACAACAGATCTAGATACATCTTGAAAATAATATTTTTGCAAGGGGATTGGATGCTTTACCATGGCCCATTAAATGAGCTAAGTAATCCTCCGGCTTCTTTAGATATTCTCTATGCAGACAAGGCAATGTCCATGTTAAGTCAAGGATGTGGACATCCTTAACAGCCTCTAACTTGTATAACTTTCCAGCTTTCCAGGCAGGCATATCAATCTTCCAACTCATTTTTAATGGCGGACCAGCTTTAACTTTGCCGAAAAGCTCCACCACCCAATCTTCCAGTACATCAAGTGACTCTGAAAAAATACGATTTGGCAATATAAATCACTCAGGAACATAATATCTTTGACAAAAAGCATAAATGTGCAGTAATCATTTACCATTTCATAAAATAAAGCATGTTATATGCACGCTCACAAGCATACAAAGGCAAACACACAGGAACAGACGGGCATACGCACACCGATGTACACATGCACGCACACTCGTACAAACACAGGCAGATGCACAAATATACATACACATAGGCGCATGCATACACATACGTACACAGACATGCACGCCCAGGATTGTAATATTTTTCAGAAAATGCATAGCTTTTCATAAATCACATACAATTACTTGTAATAATTTCACAAAATAAAGCATGTTATCACCCAAACATGCAATAACCATACCTCCACCAATGACAACCAACTTCATCCTTCCTCCATGATAATTATCCCTGTACATTCGCAAGATTTCTTCTCTCAGATTGACACCACTTTCCATAGCATCAAGTAAGCTTTTCTTATTACCTGCGCAAATAGAAAAAAGAAAGAACAATAAAATCTAGTCATAATAATAACAAGCAGACTAATAACAAAAGTGTTGGAAATCATACCCCAGAAAAATCGGTTAAAAGGGTGCCCAGCAGAAGATGTGTGACAATGAAGTTGCAGAAGACGACAACTATCACTTTGAAGTACCTGGTTGAACTCTACAGGAGAGATCCATCTTAATAAGACCGATTATCACACATAAATCACATATAAGTTAAATAAAAAGATCTTAGGGGCAAGAAACCAAAAGGTTAACGTCACAAACTTCAGTAAACAAAAATCCAACCTGAGTCAACTGCTAAAACCTCACGTTCCATAGCTTCAGCCTTCATAAGTGGTGATATAAAGAACTGCGAGAACCTGTTAAGAACGAAATTAATCAACAATCTGTCAATAATAATAAGATTTTTAAGCTAAACCTTCTGCAGAAGGAGCTGCTGTCATAATACTCACAAAGTTTATCAGCTATTACACACATGTAATGCGTCCATGCATTCCGACATATAAAGTTACCTTTTCAAGGCCCCCTTGAGATACTCCCGGTTAACTTCAAAATGGTAGCAAGTGTACTCGGTTTCGGTGTAAGCATTTGTCGAGCCACCATGCTTGGACAAGTAACTATCATACTAACAAAAGAAAAGGTAAAAATAGGATGTAAATGGACTTTGAAAAACTATATTAGCTAAAATTACCATCATCAGCTACAAATTAATAAATCATCGAAGTGAACCAAACCAACATCCAACGACATTTTCTCTGCTTAACCTAATTGAAGGATATTTGCCAGAATGCCCTTTCCTTCTAGTATATTACAGCCAAAAGATTTATAATTTAATATCACAAACTAAACCTTTCTAAAATAAATAAAAACAATGATATTAATAGAGTAAAACAACAAGCTAATACTAATCAACTTCTCTCATTTTTCATAACCTTCCTGTAAACACCTTTTGTAGCAAATAATCTTATATCGTGTATAACAAGATAGAACTTGTGACCCTTCAAAAATGTTACTAGTTGAGTAACATCTAGGGGGTCAAACAGGGCAGTCGGCCCGCAAGCTGGCTCGGCCTGGCACTGCCTTGGAGTGTGCTGGGCTGCGCCCAGCAGGCCTGTGGCACAAAATGAGCCGGCCCGTGCATGAGGTAGCATAGCCCATATAGGCCATGCCTACAGGACCAGCCCAGTCCGGCCCGGCGCTTATTTTTTTACTTTTTATACTTTATAATTTTCTTCTTTTTATAGATATAATTCGAGTTATTCAAATTTTGATTTTAAAACATACTAATATTAACAAAATTTTAAAAATAAAATAAAGAATTTTAAAATATTTTAAAATAAAAAAAGAAAAAAGTTGGCCTCCTCTCCCTCTTGGACCTGGGAGCAACTCCCTAAAGACTGGGTCCAACTTTGGACCAAACCAAGTTCCCTTGGGAGCCTAAGCCAGGCCAACCCCAAGAAATTTTTTTAAAAACTTTTGGACTAAAATGCCCTTCCAACAGTTAGAAAATCCTAATTGCTGGGGAATATTTTGGTCATTTTGTTTATTTTTAATTTTATAAGATTTACAAGACATAAAAAGATAAAACATATATACATATATAAAGGGCCGGCACAGGGCTCGGCCTAAATAACACGAAACATTCATTGTTCTCTAAAAATTTAAACTATCAGAGAAAGGTGTTTTTTATATTTTATACTCAACACCCCCACTTCTAGGTATGAGTTTTTTAGATAGGCCCAATACGTGGAGACATTAAATGAGACTAAAAGGCCTCATAGGATTCAAACTTAGGGGCTCCTGCTCTTATACTAAGTTAAATAACGTGAAACAACCGTTGTTCTCCAAAACCTTAAATTGTCATAGAATGGTATACTCAACATCCAACATGGCACTTGTACTTTCTAGGACGGTGGGTCGTGCTGGGCTGTCTTTCTAGGAAATCTGACCCTGTGCAGCATGAGAGAGTAGGCCATATTAGGCCTTCCCTAGTTCGGCCAAGGCGAATCTCCGTTGATTCGACAAGGGCCCACATTACACCCTTAGTAACATCTTTTCACTATAATTTGGGTGAAAGCATATTAAGCTAGCAATGAATGAACCAAAAGAACTCCTTGTTATGTTATGATCCTTCAAAGAGTATACTGCTATAATGGCATTTATTCCACGAGTGAACGTATTGCCTGACATATAGAACAAAGAGTCGATTTGTTTGTCTTTCGTTGATTTTTTTTTTTTTTTTTTTTTAGAAAGAGTCGATTTGTTTGTCTTTTGATTTTTTTTTTTTTTTGGCCAACGGCTGGATAGATAATGTAAGTAAAGAATTTAGTAGCTGAGCAGTACCATTCAACTGAGTTACTGAGTTAGCTGCATACAAAAGTTATCTGCAGCAGATTTCTCTAATTTACTTGGTCAAAAACTGCATAACTTGAAATGAAGGTCACAAACCTCATTTTCATCAGGATACTCAGAACTCCCCATAAAAAGCATATGTTCTGCAAAATATGAGCTCCAATTCAGAGAAATATATAAGAACTACCAGTATAAAGAGCATATATTCTGCAAAATATGAGCTCCAATTCAGATAAAGATACATAGAACTAGTATAAAAGAACCTAGTATAAAAGAACTAACAGGATAAAGATGACCATTTTTGCAACTTCCGATACTCGCTAGTCAAAATGAACTCCAATAATGATACAAATGAAAGGAATCAACCAGCAAATAATTGGCTTACTAGGACAAGATAAAGAATCATAATCTATATCTACAATGCCATGCAGCTAAAAGACAACATTACACCTTCTTTATTTCTTGAGTTTTTTGAAAAGAAGTTAGTATGTAGCTCTTTCAAAATACAACATAATCAATCAGCAACAATCAATCAGCAACATACTAAGTGAAAGGACTACTGCCCGTCTTCAATATGCTCAGAGAGATCCAGAAATTTTTTCTGTATTACATTCTTTGCGAAAGAGCATACACAAACCAAAGTTGATTTTCTATTGTATAAAGTTTCATATAGAGTACTGACTAAGGAATGCAGAGTTCACCTGCACACATCACTTAAATGCTGTTAAGTTTATTAATATGTGAATGTATATGGGTAGGTAATTGGTGGAGTTATTTGACATTTAGTGTCGTCGTCACTCAAGTTCATATTTAGCGTCATCATCACTCAAGCCCACATTCAGTGTCATCATCACTCAAGCACTACCCTCGTGATATGGGTCCAACTAGATTTCAATTCAAATTTTAGAAGGCTCCAAGGAAGACTTTACCTTGAACAAATTTTCCACAAGACCACTAAATGTGATCCAGTACTCTAGTTTCAGTTCAAGAAATCAGACTACAAAGTAATTCACATGATAGAGGTTTCCCTTCTGAAGAGTTCACTAAACAACAAAAGAATCAATACAAAGTGTAAAAAACCTCTGATGTAAGGGATAGGGAGTTGGAATCACCTTAAGTATACATTTAAGAAAAAGTGGTAATAACGCATAGGGCTTCATCTAAATAAATGTCGATCTATCATTTTGGTAGGCACCAATGCTCGACAAGAGACTTCCTGGCTTAATCAAAAGATGAGTTTGACCATACCCAGCAATGTACTCTGTGCTTTATGGGTGAATTTGATTCTGTAATAGGACTAGAGGATAATTTTTTTTATCCTTATGTTATCCTGCTATCCTAGGATAACCAAGAAGGAACTCAATTTCATTTTTGGTCTCCCTAAGAATAACAATAACGAGTAATGACTATGAAGATAAGTACGGATAAACTGAAGGATAGCACAATGACAAGTCGAGTGGAATAGTAGTTTCCAAACTATTCCAAACTAACACAGTTTAACATAATTATCCAGCATTACTCAATGCACCTTGGCAGAATAGGGAGGAAAATTAGAGTTATCGCCCTAACGCACAAGCACACGCATGCACGCACACACCTACCCACCCACCACACACACCCAAAAAAAAAAAAACCCACGCTGCAAAAAAATTTAAAAAAAAAAATTAGTGCCTTAAGTGTCACAAAGGTATTTAGTAAATGAAACTCAAAATATTTGATTGAATATGTACTGATTAACTCACTTCACAGTGTGTTGATTACAACATCCACTTCGTTATGTGCAACAAACACGAGGCAACTTCTTCAAATAATTCCAAAAACTAGTCAAGCAGCATTAGTTGATAATAGATAGGCTTAACAATCCTTCCTAAAGAGAGGCAAGTTGAGCAGATGACAATATTGAGCATCATGATTATCAGGAACCGGAGCGCATGCTTGGCAATAAGATTATGTATATACTTGAAGTGTTGAAAGATATCGATGAGTCAATTACAAGTTTATGGTTTGTAAATTGGGATGTGTAAAGTAGAGAAAATGTTGACTTCGTAAGATGAGACTAAGCACAGATTAATTTTCTAAAGTAATTGCATGCAATAGAAATATCGCATTCCTAATCAATGGCACAAATACAGAAATCATAGTATCAACCAAAAAGATTTTGTAAGTGCAAGTAACTTAAGAAAGAGAAAGCAAATAAAACCACACAAACAGTTAGTTACAAGACTGCATATTGTTATCTTAAGGGTTTAAAAGGTAGACATTAAGCAGGATGTTTACAGCTACGCTGTGTTAGGTCTAAAATTAAAGATGACGACAGAAAAGGCAGATAAGCAGACCTAGAAAGTGGGCTAGACCCTGAGCCTTTGAAGGATCAGAGAAGCTACCCATTTCTACACACACCGCTGCAGCAGCCTGTAAAATATGATAAAAATCTGATCAAAGCATAAAAAAGAAGAATAATAATTATAAAAAACATATGACTACTAATTACTAAAGTTGGAGTAAACACAACTAGGAATCAACTGAGAGAAAATAGTGTTATTCTAAAATTAGAGTGTCCGGCCTCTAAAATTAGCATGTCCAGCCATGATGGTGCAAAGTTCTCAAAAGCGGAATTCATCTGGATCTATTTTAAAAACTCAGGGTGAATAAAGGCCTCTACAAATTGAATTATCCCGAGTCTACCAAAGTTCAAATTTATTAATGATTAATCAATGGATTTTGCTCTTGAAATTCCAAGATGCAGCAATGGTTAATCAAATGGTCTTTAAATATTATAAACTGAAAGCTTAAATCTTCCAACAATTCAGAATTCCACTACAAGAAGCTTTCTTTTATTTAAATGGTGATCAGGAACTTGAAGTACTCCAACAAAATTAAAAAAGTGACGTTGTTGACCTAAAATCAGATTCCTCCTTGATCATTTTGGGCGACTCTAACTCCTTTTCCATTCTATATCTGCCATTCCAGATGCAACATGCATAGTATCACATACCCAATGAAAGAAAGCTGTAAATGAGAAGAAATAAGGAAATCTACGTAACGGTATTACTTCTCCTCTGAGCTAGATAAAAGTGGAGTGAAAGAACAGAAAGAAGATGAGGACTGAAATCCAGTATTTCCTCATTTAATCATTGATAAGGAGCTTCTCGCCGAATTTCTATCTGGTTTTCTATCTGACGAAGGGGAGCTTGCAGAGAGAGAGAGAGAGGGAGAGGGAGAGGGAGAGAGAGAGCTTTCGCTCCCTCATTCCCTCTCTTGTTCTTCTAGTTTTTCTTCTTCTTTTTTTCTTTTTGTAAACAAAGATATTTAGAACAAAACATTTTGGTCAAGAACTGACCAAACATCATAGAAAGATTAATAGGGTTTACCAAGTCCTAGTTGGGCGTGCAATGCAACAAAATAGTAAGTAGCATGACCAACTGAGCAAGTTCTTGAATCCCTAAAACTCTTATCACAGCAAGGGAGGCCTCTCTCTCTCAAAAAAACAACCAAGAAAACAACACAAGCAACAATCTTAATTTTCTGACCGCAATTCTAACCATAACTCTACATGCTTCATCCAACTCATACAATAAGCTCCACAATGCATCTATAAACCATCACAAAATTCGTGTGGAAAACCCTAAAATTCTTACCACAGCAATGTAAGGAATCTAGTCGTCAGAAGCAAAACCTAGAAATGTACAACCTCAAGAAAGATCATATCACCTTTTTAGTGGGCGAATCCCCCTTCTTCTTCTTCTTCTCACTCCCATCTCCATCCCCATCCGCGTCTCCATCGCCATCACCATCCTCTTCCTCCCCATCCTCTTCGTCATCCTCCTCCTCCTCCTCCTCCTCCTCCTCCTCCTCGTCCTCGTCCTCGTCCTCCTCCGATCCGAATTCGCCCTCGTCGCCCCCGCCCTCTAGGGCGTCGCCGCCATGGCCGTCGGGGTAGATCTCGGGGTCGTGGACGAGGACGGCGCAGAGTCCGTTGGGGAGGCGGAGAATCCGGTACGATCTACGGTCGGTGGGGGACTTGATGACGACGTCGTCGGAGAAGGAGACTCCCTCCATGGCCGTACCTCGCCCCGCCATTGTTGATCCTCCTCTCCTCTCCTCTCCTCTCCTCTCTTCTTCTTGGGAGTGGAGAAAGGGTTCGACGAGGTGGAGGCGCCGTCGCAGAGAGAGAGAGAGAAAGAGCGACGAGCCCTCACTTTTTTATTTATTTCTTTTTCTTTTTTATTTTATTCTTCTTGTGTTAAAAAGAGAAAGAGAGATAGAGTGTGCGAAATGACTAAGACATTTTGATAGAATTTGATTCGACCGCGTGTACCACGTCACTATAGACCATCCAATTATAGAAAGGCATTACGGTTTTTTTTAAAAAGATTAATTTCATCCCGATCCATATAAACATAATAAATTACAAAAATATTCAAATAAAATTTCTTAAAGTTAAATAAGATTAAATAAAAATAAATATTACAAATATATTCTAATAAAATTTACTTTCATATATTATTCTCGCAAAATCCTATTATTTTCAAATATGTTCCTGCCGTTATGATCTATTACAAAAAATTAGTTAATCATTGGTGAAATATTAAACCCTAGTTAGTTAATGAGGTGAATTAATATTTTTACCCATCTTTAATTAATCGTTGGAATTTTTAGAGGGGCATATTTGTGATTGCAAAGATATTATTTCACTTGTAAAATAAATAATAATTTAACGATAACAAATCAGAAAGATATATTTAAAAATATTAAAATTTTTATATTAATAATATATAAAAATTAAATTTTATAGAATATATTTAAAATTTACTATATTTTATATTTATAAGTAACTCTATGAAATTAACTCTTTTTTTAAATTGCAAAATAAAATTTCCGGTCACGGTGGACCAGTGCTAACCCAACCGGGAATGGAGATGATTACGGGCTTATGGGTTAATATATGGGCCGTATGTGACAAGGCCCATTTAAAAGGAGGCCCATAGGTTAAATGAAGTGCACCTTTAAAAATATTTCTTGATTCTTAATTATATTTAAAATAACTTATTAATTACAATATATTTATTTTATGGTAGATGTCATTCCACTTGAACTATAAATTATAAATTGTAAAAACATGTAAAATCATATATATTTTAATAACAAGGGCATAATGGTAAATAAGTTTAATGGACAACCAATAATAGTAAACTATTGTGATGAATTTATATATTACATATCATTAATCTTGGAAAAATATATATGATTTTACATGTTTTTACAATTTATAATTTATAGTTCAAGTGGAATGACATCTACCATAAAATAAATATATTGTAATTAATAAGTTANGGCATAATGGTAAATAAGTTTAATGGACAACCAATAATAGTAAACTATTGTGATGAATTTATATATTACATATCATTAATCTTGGAAAAATATATTTAAAAATTAAAATTTTCCAGGCATAAATCTCTAATTGGGGCCTTCCAAAGAATCCAAACATGATTTTTTTTAATATTAAAAAAAAGGAATTGCATCCACCGTACACTTGGCACACAGAATAACCCCTTAACCCCCATTTTATCCCCAAACACTTCTAAAAATGGGTGGGATTAGCTAACTCCACCTCAAATGGATTATCCCAGGTTAGCTAACCTCACCTAACCCCACCAAACCCCAACCAAATACTATTTTCTATTCATAATAACCCACTATCCTTTTTATCTCACCTACTCCAACCAAACACTATTTTTTACTATCCTGGACTAACTCCAACCCCCAACCAAACATAAAAATACTCTAACCCCACCTTAACCCTAAACTTAACCCTATCCCTGGAATAACTAATTTTTCCTTAACTCCAAACCAAACGGTAGCTTAGAGCTTGTTCCAATAAATAAATAAATAAATAAATATATAAAATTTTGCATTAATTTCATTAAGGTTCCTGCAAACATATTGAATAGCAGATATATCCCTACAAAGTTCAACTTCCGTAAGTTAATACCCGTTAGAAAAATTTAGTTAAACACAGTAAAAATACTTAACCGTTGTTAGTTAATAAGAGAAAATGATATTTTTACCCTTCTTCTTCTTCCGCTTCCTCTTCTTCTTCCTCTGCTTCTTCTTCCTCTTCCTCTCCTACTTCTTCTTCTTCCTCTTCTTCTTCGTATCCTCATTTTCCTTCTTCTTTTCTCCTCCTCCTTCTTCTTCTTTTTCATCGTCGTCGATGATCCGATCGTCGTCGCCGTCAATGATCCGATCATCGTCGCCGTCGTGGTGCCCGCGTGGGCCGTCATCACGGGCGCCTCCGACAGCATCGGCGCGCCTTCGCCTTCCTCCTTTTCTTTGTCCTCGTTGGCCGCAACCCCGACAAGCTCCGCAAAGTCGAAGTCGCCGTCGCCGTCGCCGCCGCCGTCGGCGCTGCCGTTGTCCGCTCACGCAGCATGAAGAGGAAGAGGAAGATGAAGGGGCAAGGATAAAATAGTCATTTCACAACTCTACTGTTAAAAAATTAACAATTCTCTAACAGATCCAAACCAGAGGGACATATATGAATACATTAGGGCTTTTGCAGAATAATTTATAGAAGTTGAACTTTACAGGAATATATCTGCTATTCAATATGTTTGCAGAGACTTGTATGAAATTAACCCTAAAATTTTTAACCACCTACTACCCAACCCGTAGTACTTCTTCACCTAGTCCACTGGCCTCAATCAACATAGCATAAAATTACATGCACGTTACAACTAAAATTTTATCATATAAATCACGATATAAAATTATTGAATTTTTCTTTTTTCGCATTAGTAGATCTTATATACTAAAATTTATTAAACTTAAACGCTTGATTTTTTTAATAAATTAAGCAATATCCCTTGCTATGTTATTGACTTTCTCGCTGACGAGGTAATTAACTTTATGATTTACAACTCTTCATAGACTCGTTCTCGTGCGGTCGCTTAAGATGTCGTTAATAAATACGTAGCACTTATATTTTTGTTTATACGATCTTTTTAAAAAATATTATAAATTGAATCTATCAAATTAAATGATAACACTAAATTATTAATTATAAAATATTAAATGTGGTGTAAGAGATCAATGTACAAATATGCTGGTTTATAACCAATAGTTTTGCCAATCAATTAACCCAATCCCTACCTATTTTCACTTTCCCACAGATTTTATATATAAAGAGCCACCTATCTATGAAAAACATGCATGCATTGCACCGTAACCTACATAACCATCAATTGTTATATATAAACTATGATCACCAGCCACTTTCATCTTAGCGTCACCATCACTATCCTTTTATTTACTGTGGCTTCGCTATCCATCACAGGCATTCATTTTTCCTTCATAATTTTATTTTTCAATTTGGTCGCACTACGAAACTGTCGGCGAGTCGAAATTCCAATCGAACTGAAGTCGATTATCAATTTCGAGTCACATCTAGCAATTTTTAACTAACATTTTTAGAAAAAGATATAGTAAACATGAAAGTCGAGAATTTGCATGGCAACTTAATTTTATAATCGTCAGATTAAAAGAGAACTCGAATAGACAATATATGACGTCCTCCTCAGCAGAGCTCATTAAGGAGCGCCCATTGAAGTTTAATTTACCCTATTGCACCACTACATCGGACACTACATCAAACAATATTATACTCTATTTAAGGGTGCGTTTGGTTCGTATTATGAAAAATTACTAGGCATAAAAAATATTCGAGAATCTTATTTCTATTCATTCTATTACTAAGAATGTGAAATTTCTATGTTTGGTTCGCACGGTAATATTAATTAGTCATATTATTTAATATTACAAAAAATATATAATTAATTAATTTATTTATTTAATTAATTTTAGATAATGTTACAAAAAGTTTCAACATAAAAAAAGGAGAGAGAGTATAAGTTAGAGAGAGAGAGCATAATTAAAAAAATAAAACGAAAAATATAGTCGAAATTAGAGGGAGTGGGAGAGTTGAAATTTTAGAAAGAGAGAGAGAGAAAGCTTAGTGTAGAGAGAGAAAAAAAGTTGAATTTTAGAGAGAAAAATAAGTTTAAAGAGAGATATAAGGTTAGAGTGTAACGAAAAATAATATCGATTAGCCGGCGGGTAGGAAAAAATAAAGAGATTAGACATATTATGATTACCCCAATCCATTAATATGAGAATACCCACCCTCCCTCAAGGGAATGAGATTAGTATTTTCGGGTAAATCTTATTTCCAAGTGAATCCAATATTACCAACTAGATTACTTAGTGCGTTTAGCCAAACACCGTCATATTTTTTTATTCCCATTGGATTACTGGAAATCTTTAAAAGATAGTGCGAACCAAACGCACCCTAAAGGTCAAAATAATCTTAAGGTTACACTAATGAAGTTTATCATTTATCATATATATTAACCTGAGTTACTAATACCTAAATTGGTTGATTAATTGCAGGATAAACTGAGGTTGAACGAGGAGAACTAAATGTTGCGTGCTCGAAGGAGCAAGCATGACTTTATATAATCATATAAGAATAAATATGGGTCGTTTTATTATATATGTATATGTCTCGTTGTTTGGAGTAATATAAACTAGCAACTAACCCGTGCAATGCACGGATTTTAATTTTATCTTTTAATTACATCTTTTATATAATATATAATATTAATTTTTACATATTAAGTTTTTTTAATATCTTTTTATGACAACTTTTATCATAAAATAATATAAATTAATTTTTACATATTAAGCTTTTATAGAAATATTAGAATCAAATTAAAATAATACTATCATGAATATACTAATAGAATGAAGTAAATAATTAAAATAAAAAGATTTTAAAATGAAGAAGTAAAAGGTTTATCCATTAGTTAATATAATTATTAGTTAATATATTTTTAATACTCAATATTGAAATGATGAAGAAAATTAATCTTATTTCAAATTCTTAATTTTATAATATTAAGTTTCTAATAATTCTTTTATATGACACTTTATATAATATATATTAATTTTTACATATTAAGCTTTTATTAGAAAAATTATTGAATCAAATTAAAATAATACTATCATGATATACTCATAGAATGTAAGTAAATTATTTAAAATAAAAAGATTTTAAAATGAAGAAGTAAAAGGTTCAAATCCATTAGAAATTTAACATAATTATTATTTATATATAATTAATCTTATTTCAAATTCTTTATGACTAATTTTGTAAACTTATTTTTTGAAGAATTTTAAGTGACTAAATTTGGAAAGTAATTTTTTAGAACTTGGGAAGCATGATACATATTATGATTCTTTTAAACTAAAAAATAATTATTATTGTGAATAATTAGTCATGTATGTATATCGATTATTTTAAACAAATCAATCAAAAATTTAAATATAAATATCAAACATACCTCCCAAAAGTAATTATTAAGTATTTCTTGCGATAGGGGTAAATATTTATGCGCTCCGAAATTTTCAATACTATGACGAAGTCCAAAGCGACTGGTATATATCCTGAAAAAAAAAGAAGGTAATATATACATTACAAACAGACCAAATCATTAAACGTAATTATTTTCGAATTTTGAAATAAACTTACATTTTGTAGAAAGATTGTGCATAAAAATGGAAAATAAGTCCGCCTCCACCTATCATACATATGAATAATAACATTGAGAAAATAATGGCATTTTCTTGTAATAAATCAATAAATTATAATTTTAAGATAAAAAAATTTGTAACTTAACTATAAAAGTTGAATAGCCCTCAATCAAAGAAAGAAGGGAACAAAAATAAGAAAAAAAATAACTATTGTGCAGTTAAGGAAAAAAAAATAATTATTACTTTTATTATTTTAATATTTAAAAATAAGTAAAGCTATTATATATAAAAAAATATATATAAAAAAGAAGACCAAATTTTACAATATCAAAATAATTTGGTATGTATGGTTATGATTTCTTCTAATTATTTAAATATTTGTATAATAATTTAATTAAAATAGTTGTATATATATATATATATAAATAATCCAAAAACTTAAATAAAATTAAAACAAACACATGCAATTTTCACGCCGCCTCCGTCTCTTTCCTATGACGCGCCCCGCTCGCATCATCCTGCAATGGTTAAAAGTAAAACGCGCGAGAGATCATTAGAAACCTAAACCCCAAAGAGAAATAGAGAGAAAACTATAAAAAGTTGAATAGGCCTCAATCAAAGAAAGAAGGGAAAAAAAAAATAACTGTTGTTCAGTTAAGGAAAAAAAATAACTGTTGTGCAGTTAAGAAAAAAAATAACTATTGTGCAGTTAAGGAAAAAAAAATTATTACTTATATTATTTTAATATTTAAAAATAAGTAAAGCTATTATATATAAAAAAAATATATAAAAAAGAAGACCAAATTTTACAATATTTAAATAATTTGGTATGTATGGTTATGATTTCTTCTAATTATTTAAATATTTGTATAATAATTTAATTAAAATAGTTATAAATTAATTTGGTATGTATGGTTATAATTTTCTCTAATTACTTAAATATTTGTATAATAATTTAATTAAAATAGTTGGTTATGATTTCCTCTAATTACTTAAATATTAGTATAATAATTTAATTAAAATAGTTGGTTATGATTTCCTCTAATTACTTAAATATTTGTATAATAATTTAATTAAAATAGTTGGTTATAATATATATATATATATATATGCCACGTGGCACATTGAAACTTCTTTTGTAAGTGCGCCACGTGGCATCATATGGTTCAATTGGAACAATGCTTCCAAAATTATATATATATATGATTTTTTTTTGATTAAACAGGGTTGAACCCTATTTGGTTACAGCTGGGTTTGATCAAGAGATCATCCTCTCTCTCTCTCTCTCTCTCTCTATCTTTTCCCTCATCCAGCTAGCTCCCTCTTTCTCTCTCTCTCCTCCTCTCCCCTACTCTCTCTCTCTCTTCCCTTCTCCTCTCTATCTTAGCCCCCTTCTCTCTCTCCCTATCATTCATTCTCTCTCTCTTTTCACAGGGCTGGCTTGGGCAGCGTCAACGGCGGCAATGGCTTGCATNCCTCACAATCAAAGAAAAAAGGGAAAAAAAAATAACTGTTGTGCGGTTAAGAAAAAAAAACTGTTGTGTGGTTTAGGGAAAAAATAACTGTTGTTTGGTTAAGAAAAAAAAAATAACTGTTGTGCAGTTTACAAAAAAAAATAACTGTCATACGGTTAAGGAAAAAAAAAACTGCTGTGCAGTTATTTTTTGGTACGTGTAGTTATGCTTATGATAAGTGCGCATGATAATGATAATATATATATATATATATATATATAAAATATTTGTGAACTAAAAAATATATTATGATAAGTTTAAAAAATATATATTATGATAAATGCGCCACGTGGCACATTAGAACTTTTCATGTAAGTGCGCCACGTGGCGTCTTATGGTTCAATTGGAACCATGCTTCCAAAATTAGATATATATATATATATGATATATATGGTGTTTGAACTTCTAATAAGTTTCAGTTTACTTTATCTTGATAAAAAAAAAGGAAAAAAAAAGAAAAAAGTTATATAAGGATCGAGTTATTCGAGATCAGTATAAATGTATTGTGTGCATGCTATAAATTAATAAGAACAATCCCACCGTCTGATCCTGATCAACAAGTTTTTGATCGGCGTTAATTGTTGGTGTAGATCACCCACGTTTTTGCATGAACACTTGAACAGTGAGATATAATTTGGTGTACATATATGCAACAAATGTCCATGCATGCACGCAAAACAAAAAAAAAAAGGAGAAGTTTTAAAAAAAAAGTTAAAACCAATCACTACAAACTAAAGCCTACATAAATTTTCAATCTATTTTTGATTCATTTCAATCAACCCAAATTCTTTTGGTTTTTCTTAATAATTCATTTGTAGCCATACACAGATCAAATTAATTAATAACCCGTAAATACATACATCTTAGCATTAAAAAAGAATAAACCTGAGATTTTGAGGGTCAAATGATCAATTGTCATGAACCATAATTAATTACTTAACAAAATTTTATAAGAGTTGAGAATAGAATATTGTTGATTAAAACAAATTACTCGATTTCTATTATTATTAAGTGAGATACTCAATTAATTATATAATTTATTATCAACATAGACATTGCTATATATAGGCGTTAATTATATTTAATGGAGCATTTTGTCAACAAAGAAAATCAACTACAACATAGAAAAATTAGATATTCTGAAATTTTAAAAAAATNACCATAATTAATTACTTAACAAAATTTTATAAGAGTTGAGAATAGAATATTGTTGATTAAAACAAATTACTCGATTTCTATTATTATTAAGTGAGCATTTTGTCAACAAAGAAAATCAACTACAACATAGAAAAATTAGATATTCTGAAATTTTAAAAAAATTCAATTAAAACATTAGTTTTATGCGTCTCCACTGATCTTCATCTAGATCCTATTGCCCCACCCTTTAAAAACAAGAAGAAAATAAAAAATAGATGAATAGTTTAGCAAAACTCAAGTTTTTTTTTTTTTTTAAAAAAAAAGGAAAGAAACCCAATAATATTCCTTCTTGGTGAAGTGTCATGTATCAATCTCATTTTTACTTAATTTCCATTACAGTACAAGCTCCAGTTTTTTTTTTTTTTTTTTTTTCAAATGCTCCACTATATTTTATTGTTGTTATCGGCATATTTGTTTCACCAAAAGAGAAAGAGAGTGAAATCATTTCTATGCCGCATATGACCACTTTCGCCATTTGATTTGTTGTAAATAAGTCAATTATAGGAGGAAAAGAGATTAAAAAAATGATACAAAACTAGCAACTGTAATTTTTTATCATCATCTTTTTGCAATGCATTTTTTTAATAAAATAAATTAAAAAGTGAGATAATTATAGTTAGTTTCTATCAAATAAGCAGCTACAGTGGGAAAAAAATTTCACCAAACCGTATTTCAAATTTTCAACTAGAAGTGATCATTTTCAAGCTAAGAAACACTTACAAACAAATAAACAAGCCCTAAAGGTGAAAACAAAAAATAAGACTAAATGGTTCTCATAATAATATATCAATGTTGTATATTCCAAACATATATATACCTACCGCAGTTGGCTAAGAGTTTGAAGATCCGAGGTCTCAAGTCAAAGACCAGTTGATTAACATTTCTAAAAAAATAATGTTATCTAAATTTGAAATCCTTTTACTAAAAACATAGTGAAATCAATAAACTAATATTTTTAAAAATAAAAAAATTAATTTATACTGGTAATATATACCAGCTATTTGCTAACTAGATGTAATCAGATAACATGACTATGGAGTCAAATATAGGTTTGGCCAATTTTTGCATCAATGCTGAAATTAACGTGCTGACAACAGTATTTGTGATCAATCCACGAGATTTGAGTTTTGGAGATGCAAGAATTAATTAGCTAGAATGTAAAATAATTAGACTTCAAACTTAAAACTGAGATACCGACCATTAAGTCATGCAACTGCACTATGTACAATCGATAATGAATATATATTCCAATTCTATAATATTTCACAAATTTGAACCTCTTTAATAAGATTCAACTAATAAACCCGTTTCAGTAAAATTATTCGATCCAACCAAATTCAATACTTTTTAAAATTACTTCTTCTCACATTTCATTTATCTTTCCCCATATCTAGCTCGTCACTTCAATTCTAATTTAAGTGGGTGAAATAGGTATAAACTTTTTTTTTTTGGGTAATTTGTCCTATATATATGTGTGTGTGTGTGTGTGTGTGTGTGTGTGTGTATGGATGGGGTACGGACCGGGGAGCGTTGAAGCCTTAAAAGCGAAGATAATATTACTCTTAAATTAAGTGGTTAGAGAGTAGAGACCTTAATTAATGAATTAATTAATTAGGGGTTTCAACCACAAACTATAAATAACAAGATCTTGTAGTACTTGCACTACTTCACCAGTCCTTCAACCACCCCAATAACACATGCATGCATGCAATGCAAAGTTGCAAACACACCCACACCCATTCCTATATAAACCCCTCCCCGGCCCCTTCATGATCACACCCACACACAAGCCATTCATCTCACCATCAAACACCTTACAAATCAATCAATCACACAACCACATGGCCGCCGCCGCCGCCGCCGCCTCCCGCCGCGCCTCGCTCGCCGCGTCATTCCTTCTCCTCCTGCTCCTCGCGGCGCCGCTCCGCGGGGCCGAGGCGATCACATGCGCCGACGTGATCAGCTACGTCGGGCCCTGCGTGACCTACATCACCGGCGGCGAGATATCGCAGGCGTGCTGCAGCGGCGCCAAGGAGCTGCGCGACGTGGCATCAACCACGGCGGTGCGCCGCCAGATCTGCTCGTGCCTGAAAAGCGAGGCGTCCTCCTACTCGGGGCTGACCGTCGACGCCTTCGACAAGATCGTGGCGCAGTGCGGGGTCAGCCTCCCCTACAAGATTGGCGCTGACCCTAACTGCTCAGTGTAAGCAAAGCTTTTTAAATTTAACATAGTATCAGAGCCATGATTTGGACCTAATCCCTACCATTTTAATTTTTCTTTTTTTTAAAGAATATTTTAATATTTTCTAGTCTCATAATTAATTGGGTGTTAATTATTGCAGATTGAACTGAGGCATACAAATTAAAGGAATTGGAGCTGCATGTGGCTACACGTACGTACGCATGCATGGAGGAGTGTGAGAATAAGTTGTTATAGTTGTTCTATATGAATTTGCACTATATATATGTTATATGTGTGTGTGAAGTGGCATATGTGTGTGTCTTAATTAATTAAATAAGAGAGGGGGCCAATATTTGGCTGTTGTGAGCCATGGCCTCGTTGTTTGAGTTCAAAACAAATTTGAGTCTCTATTTCAATAATTCGTTATCTAATTATGACCATTACTGCTAATTTTGTGATGTTTTTAACTTATTTTTTTAAAAAAATCTCTGGAACTCATATATATAAACCAAATAAGTTCGCAATAGTTCCATATATATAATTGTTTGGCGAATAAAAAATAATGCATGTAACATGTACGAAATTAACATTGTTACTCACCAAATTGATCCGATAATTATATTAAAAAAAATCTATAAATTGATTAATAGATAGTGAGAATTTTACATATATATCTTTCATTTCCTCACACACAATCAAAAAAAAAAATGTAGATAGGTAAATTGATAAAAAGAAATTAAAGATTGATCATATTAAAAATGATCGGACAAATATTTTTTTAAAAAAAATAATATAAGCATAAACACTCCGTATATAAGAACTCAATTTATCTAAATAATTAATAAAGCAAATAAATTAAAAACATTTTTAAATCCCCTAATTGCGCTTAATTAGAGAGGAAATGCATGGGGATTAGGTGAGAACGTGGAGCTCTTCGCATAAGAGCTGAGGCTAGTAGTGCTAACAAAGGATCTCGGTGTTCCGGGAACCATCATGATCATCGGGCTTCTCGAAACCGACGGTCGGGATCGCGTCGGTGTTCCAAGCATCGATCTCGACACGCCATCGGCTCTGCCCCTCCTCTCGCCGCTCCGTCGCGGCCCCTTCTCCGCCCATATCAGCTCCTGGAGCTTCACCTCGCCCGGATATTGCCAGCAACACCCCATCTTCCCCGCGCGTTCGATGTACCTATGTATAAAAGATCATATATTAAATAGAGTCCGGCTACTATACTCTTATGAGTATAGGTTTCTTCGTATTCATAAGTTTTCGGCCGTTAAATCTATCCCTTTGATTATTTACATCCATTTGATCATACCATTCAACCAACCACCCACTTAATACTAGGAGTCCGCTATCATTCTAACCGCACACTCCTTCATCAAAGAGTCCAAAATTTAAGAGTATAGTAGCCCTAGCCATATTAAAGAGTCCGGCTATAACACATTTTGAAATAATTATTTGAACTTAAAAAAGGTTAAAATTAAATTAAATAGATATTTAAATTTAAAAATATTTTAATTTTACCGTCTAACTTTTGCCTTGCGCCTTCGTAATATTACAAATGTTTCAAATATTGAAACACTTGATATAATTAAACTTTTATTTTAAAAAAAAATCATAATATAATATAATTGCATGGCAAATATAGTACTTCTTCTAAAGTTCATGAATTTAGTTCAAAATGCATGTTATCAATTATTTACAACAACATTTATTACATATTTTTACTAATTATATGAACCATTAATTAAGCAAATTGATTATGTGGAGACCTTTGGCTAAATCTCCTTCCTAAGCACTCTGTGCATTTCCTTCCCTCACTCATTTCTCCCATTCCGATTCGAACGCATTGTCGACAATAAACTCTTCCACATACCTGTGATCAATTGCGACAAAAAAAAATATATAACAAATTAGTTGTTTTATTCTTTAGTAAACTAATGAATCCTTTGGATTTAAAAGCCTCTGATACCATGTTATGCAAAAGATATGAATTTGATAAGAAACAGTTCAGAAACATTCGAAAAACGATTTGCGTATACCAAGCAACGATGTCTGAAGAAGTAGATGTAGATGCTACAAAGAGCGCAGATATTTGAGTGAGGTATGCCCTGCCGCCGCCGTCCTCCGCGCTCTTCGAGTGGGCCAACCATGCTCATAGCACTAAAGTCATTGTACACTTGGCTATTCTCATGAACCACATTCCTAGCCCCTCCAACATTGCCCCTCTTGAAGCTGTTCCTCGCCACGCGCTCGCGGTGCAACTCCTGTTCCGCGTCGATGTTCTGCTCTCGATCTCGAACTGCTTGCAAGCCCTTGACGAAATCTAAGCTTGGCGACTTACCGAAGCTACTGATCATGCTTGTTTTTGGACCGTCAATTGTGCGTTCTTCGCGAATTGGCAGCATGCTGATGTTGGCTGTCTTTCTTTCTGCTACTTCATTCTGCTGAAAGCTCAGAAGGTCCTTGAACGAAAGGTCGACGGAGTCGTCGGGGACGCCGAGGTAAAGTTCCTCGAGCTCTTGCCTCGCCTTCGCCAAGGTTGCTTTGTCACCCATGAAGAGAGAGAGAGAGAGAGAGAGAGAGAGAGAGAGAGAGATTAGCTTATGAGATGAGGGGGAGCCATGAAGAGCATACATAAGGTAACCCCATAATAAGAAGAGAAGCAACAAGGAATGAGTATAGTGAATGGGAAAACCAAGAAGAATACAAACTAATTAATAAGGAGTCACTAATTCTTGTCCTAGGTTTCTAAGATCAACCATCCCTTGACAACCTTGACCAAAAATTCTATAATTTTTTTGGAGAAAAATCCATAAAATTTGATGAAAAACTAAAAGAATAGGAGCTTTTATTTGGGCTTACATATATATGTACGTCTACATTAGGCACTAAATATAGCAGTTTTAGAGACCAAATTAAAAAAAAATTACATTTAATGGAAATTAAGTTGTAGTTATTTTGATATTAATCTTGTTTAGGGTTTAGAGGATTAATTGGCCGGCAAAAGCGTCATATTTTGACTTGGGTTTTAAGGCCTGTCCTCGTCCACACGAGCAACAACGGCCGGCATGCAAATTATTATTAATACTAATACTAACATATATTTTATCTAAACTATACAATATTTTAAAATTTTAATTTTAATATCTTACAATCTACAAAATTATATATATATATATATATATATATATATATATATATATATATATATATATATATAGACGAAAAGGTANATAAACCTTTTTGTACTTATATATTTTCGGCCATTGGATGGAAAAATATAGAATAAGAGAGGGTTGGATACTTGGATAGATGGCTAATTAGTTGAATAATATGATTTAACGGGTGAAAATGTTTAAAGGAGTAGATCAACTGTCAAAATCTATGAGTACAAAAAGATCTATATTCATAAAAGTATAATGGCCGGATATATATATATATATATATATATATATAGAGCTAGTCTCATATACTATCTATAGTACCGGGGTTCTGGTACTATAGTCTCATTTTCGATTTTAAGATGTTCAAATCAACGATCCACACCGTTAAAACTGATTTAGGGTATTTAAAGTTTTTAGAAATAAAATTTTATATTTTTTCGACATAGTTTACTTTGTGATCAAACTATTTCAAAATTGTCAATTTTCAATGGCTACTATGGCAAGTTTGGAGTTTAACGGTGTAGAAGAATCTAAATTTCTTTACATTTTGATAGAAAATACTTTAAACTATCTAGATTAAGGTTAACATTCTTGATCTTGAATTCAAAAGTCCTATGATCAAATTTTAAAGAATATTCAATTTCCACCGTCCATTTTGATATAATTTATTTATTAAGTAAACGATGTCGAAAAAGACTAAAATTTTATTCCTAAGAATTTCATATACCCTATATCATATTTAACGGTATGGATCATTAATTTGAACACCCTAAGATCGAAAATAAAACTATAGCACCGGAGCTCCGGTACTATAGATAGTATAGTAGCCTAATTATATATATATATATATATATATATAAAATTGAGCTAGAATACCTTTAGAAGTTTCACCCTCTTGGTGCTTCTAGGTTTCTAGCCCTTGGATTTACTCCTTTATTACTAATATCCCTTGGATCAACCACCACCTACCACCATTATCCCAACCTTATATTTCTCCATGCAAGGGTTAAAAACTCAAAAGGACCAATCTCTTGGTGCTTTTGAGAGTATTCTAGCTCAACTATATATATATATATATATATTTTAAAAAATCATATATTATTTACTTTCGAATCACTGAATGGTTTTCACTCTGGACTAAATTTTATAACTTGCTCTAAATATATAAATACAAAAAGAGCGACGAAGTGGACCAAAAGTTAACGCGTTATTTGCTGTCCTACTAAGACTAATAAGCCAATGATATGGAGTGATGATTAATTAATTAATTAATTAATTAAGTATTATAAAGGAACCAAAATATAAGTTTGTATATGCAGGCCGAATCATAGTGTAACCCGCCCCTGGCCTATTTCGTCAGTAACTTACAAGAAGAATCTGAAATAATACTAATCAATGTAGTTGTTGGATTTCTATTAAATAAATTACGGATTGTGTATTTTTATTTCTTATTTCAAGGTTTATTTGCCATCGAAAATATTTGTCGCACAAAAAATGATTCTAAGTTTATTTTTTAAGAAAATAAACTTCGCTGAAAATATGAAGTAACTAAAATTCGAACTTATATGTACTTTTTTTTTATATTCCTAGAAATATATATTTCTCTCTCTTGGCAACTTAGTTGGACTTTAACAACTCAATCTCCTACTCTCTCTCTTTCTCAAAGGTATAACACTTAACACCAACTCAATGGTTATTTTACATGATCTTTTTTATTTTATTTTTAAGAAAATGTTATTTAGGTCTATGATATGGGTTTTCCAATTTTCACCTGTAAATGCGATGGATCGATTCATTTGTTTTAATTTGTCAAAATCGATATAAATTTGATTTTATAGATGGACAATAAAGTAGTGAGGGCCCATGATTTCACTACCTTAGTGGGCTTTGGGGCTCAACATTCCATTGTAGTTCCCCCAAATAAAACATGACTTTATTTATTTATTTTTATTTTTTTGGCAAAACGTATAAAACTTATGTGAACTATGAATCATTTTAAATTTGGTTATTCAACATTTCAACATTTTAATTTTACAATCTAACCTTTCAATTTGTAACCTTTGACTAATTTAAATCAAGCAAATAAAAAAGATTCTGAAAGATTAGGCAGTCAGATACAAATAGTTTATAGTGATTCTGAAAGATTAGGCAGTCAAATACAAATAGTTCATAGTGTAGATAAGTTGCATATGTTTTAAGTTTTTTTTTTTTCATATTTTTAGACATATTGTCCTCTTGTCTAAAATTATAAAAATAATAATAATAGTAAATAATTTTATTTATTGAAATGAGAAACTTTCGCATAGGCGATTCGGGGAAACAAACATGCCTCTAAATTTATTTTATTTTATTTTATTTTAGTTTTTATTTTTTTATTGTTTTTTATGAGGCTATAGCTTTTTATTTTGGCAGTAACGCAACGCGCAAACGGCGCTTCGGCTTACGCGGAAACACTCCCACCCAACATTATATTCCTTGTCCCCCCCGAACTATTAATTTTAATATAATTATTTATAGTAATAGTAGAGAGAATAGTACGACACATATAAATTATAAGAAAAATGCATATATTCAAAAATAGAGATGCATATTTTACATATCATATCTTACGATTTATATATTCTTTCTAATTTTTTTCGTACTATAAAATGAAAAAAAAAAGTTAACTAAACACAACTACAATAATGACTCTTAAATGATGGAATCAAGATTTACACTTTTTTTTAGGAACGTAGATTCTCCAAATTATAATTATAATTCCAAATTAATACCTAATCTATTGGAAAAAATTTCCCTCAACTTTAGCCATTTTTAAATAGGCTCTTCTCTTCTTCGACTTAATTTTTGAGATTAATAGTTCTTAACTTCTTTATATATATATATATATATTAATATATATTATATATATATATATATATATATATATATGAGATCTTAGAGCTAGTTAAGTTTTTTTTTTTTTTTTTTTTTTTTTTTTTTTTTTTTTTGCCAAAGTTGCAGACTCTATTAGCTATTAGCCACTAAGCCATTAATTATTCTTAGTTTGTCTCCTAAATAGTCATGGAAACTATTAAAATTGATATTGACCAGTTCGATAGGAGTTCTAATTTATTTGACTAATATTATCAATTTTTTTAAAAATCAAAAGAAAATTTAAGGAAAAAAAGGAGTTGAGGGAGCCATTTCAGAACGTCTTATATTTAGGGGATTTTCATAAATTTTTACTATCTTTTTTTAAAAAATATCACTGTTTGTACACACCAAAAGAGAATGCACATCTTATATTTCCTTATTCAAGGATCGAGAATTAGCTCTTGTCTTGTCTTTTTTTTAATACTAAAAACTCGTAGAATTTTTCAAATGCTAGGATGAGAGGGTGTAAGATGTGCTTTTTTTTTTTTTTTTTTTGCAGTATATAAGTTGCATTTTTTTTTTAAAAAAAAATGGAAGAACCAGCTCAAATAAGATATGATAGGTAGGGAAAACTTTTTCTTTTTGGAGAAATTTTTTAAAAAAAAAAAATTATGGCCAAAAAGCATCTATAGGGGAGCATCTTTTCCTTTTGGACTTGAGTCTTAGAAAAGTTCCTATTGCTTTTCTCTTCTTCACCTCCTTCCCTTTGCCATATAAGAGCCCTCTCTTAAGGCTAAAAAGGCAATAAAACAAGCCCAAAACATGTATAGATGATTGGGTCACAATTCACAGGCTCCTCCTTTCTTTTGCCTCTTCTCGATCTCTATCCAATTAATTAGAGCCCTTTCACTCTCTAATTAAGGTACTAATTAATTACAAACTCCTTATCTTATCTTATCTCTCCATGTTCTTAATCAAAGTTACTTCTCATCTTTTGTAAGAAACATGCTTGCGCCTTTCTCTCAATTATGGTTTAGCTCTAAATTCCTGCACCAACATGTGTTTGTTACAGGGACAGCATGAGTGAGCATGATCACCATCATGAGAACAAGCATGAAGGCCATGATGATCATGATCATCATGATCACCCCATCAAGGCATGTTGTTGTTGCGTATGCTATGCGTTCTCGTCCATCACTAGAGGGGTAGGGAGGTGCCTCTTCGTGGCCTGTTACCCCGTGTTGCGGTGTTGTGGCCTCGATGAGTACAAGCACCGCCACGCCGACCACCACCGGAGACACTTCCGATGACGACGATCGATCGATCGGATTCAAATTTGGCGACGAATCGATACTGTTATCTTCTTTTCCTCTTTCTTTTCTTTCTGTCTTCTTTTTTTTTATATTTTTTTTTTTCTGGAGAAATATCCGTCGATGCTGTTAATATCATCGCGATGGATCTTCTGCGAAACTGTAATGAATTGGATTAGGTTTCATTTGGTATTAGAATGAATTGTGAAATGATGAACAACATGGGGTTAGGGGATGGTAATTGCATGTGATCTGCATCCCATTTTAGTTGAGTCCTTTTGTTTTTTTGTTTTTTTTTCTTTTGGGTGGTAGGTTGAGGTGTCATTGTATACCCATCCTGCACTCAAAAGACTATGGAAGTTTTAAGTTTCAACATTTTGGAATATAAGCAGCACGTGTGGTTTGAATCTTTATTGCATTGGTTTGGATCTCAAAGGAGACAACAAAATACAAGTTCTCTGGGGAACTTCATCTGCATTTTAGTCAAAGGAATTGTTTTTTTTTTTTTTTTTTTTTTTTTAGTGTTTCTGATCGAATATAAAACGAAATATATTATTTGCTTTTAGAGGGAAAGAGAAACAAAAAAAAAAAAAAAAACATTGGAGTAAAGTCATAATTTAGTTGTTCAATTGGGTATGTCAGTCAAACTTTTCAGATCACAAAATGCAAAACTCCATATTGAAATCCTGCACTGAAATGTAAAACAATTCAACGCTAGCTCCAGCTTTCTTGTGAAATTTCTCATTGACATACTTGCATTCTTGTTTAAGGAGGTTGTTGATTCGTCGATTTATTTGATCTATTAAAATTAAATAAACACGCATATATAATATTATTATTATCACACTATTATGCTAAGCTGTTTCTATTGTCCCAGCTCTTTTAGAATAATGTGACAATTATAGATAGTATGTGAATAGTGCTTATTATCAACTTTTTAACTTTTGCATCAATAGTGGTATCGCCGCCAAAAATAAGAAATCCCATGTATTCAAGGATAAAAAAAATCAACAACAAATACAATTCACCTACTATTTTTTGAGAGAAGGAAAATAAATTTAGCTATATAAAGGGAGGTAGCAAAGACCTCAAAAAGGCAAAAAATCAAAAGAAAAAAAAAAGAACAAAATAAAAAAGAATTATTCAAATACTAATAATAATAATATTTTAGGTGGACTAGTATTTATGTATCTCTTGTGACAGGTGCTCTTTGTTGGAAATGTCTTAGTCAGTTTTGGGCAATATGACATGATTAAGAACTGCAATTTTGTGGTGCTATTTAACAAAGAAAAATGGAAGGTTGAAGTGACTCCAACACATCATAGATACGAACTGCACAAGATACGCCGGACACTTTGCGTGCAGTTGAAAGAATTAGATGTGTTGTGAAGATGTGAGAGGTTAATGCCAAATAAAACGATTCTGTGAACGAGCTAATGACGGACCCAAACATGCAACTTCTTTTTCTTTTTTTGGCTACTATTTGCCAGATTTTACTTCTTGTTTTTGTCTTTTATTTTTTTCGGTCTTTTTTCTTTCGAGCCTGACTGCCTCACTCTTATAGTTAAATTTAATTTCTTATTAAATGAAACAAATAGCTTGTCACCTTTTTCTCTCTCAAAAAAAAAAAGAAAATATGACAAACCCACTTGAGAGTTTTTTTTTTTTTTTAGATAAAAAAATAACACACTACTTGTTTGATACATTCCAATCGAGTGCTTTTTAGTACAGACTCTTATGAGTGCCAAAACCTCAAAAAGTAGTTTTCAACTCAAAGAGTGTGACTCTTTCAATCAACATACGATTCATGTAATCACTTCTCTCTTTCTTTCGTTTTCTTCAAATAAATTAAAGATATTTAATAATGAGGAGTGCATCTAAATTAAATTGGAATGCCATATTCAGTCCTTAATTCGTTTCGTTTGTAATAAGCTAAATCATCTGATAGGGGACGAATGCTATCCTCTTAAATCATAAATGCCAAGGCCACACAAGGAGTAAGATTCAAACCCGCTTTCCCACTTTTAGACCCTTTTTAGTTGCACTCAGATCTTGTTCAACATATTTCCTCGATTTACTCAAAAAAAAAAAAATAATATTTAATAAAAAAAAAAAGTGAACAAATACTTAGAATGAACACCATATTCAGACTTCAAATTATTCTTTTAGAATAAAATAAATTATCTTATAGGTGAAACATACTATTCTCCCCAATCATAGATGTCAAGACCTTTTAAGGAGTAAAAATTAAATTCCTACATTTCAATCATACAAGAAAACCTTCGTACCGAATAAGTTATCATTAAATAATTTATTCCGACATTCAAACAGGCCTAAATCAGTTTTACTGTGAGGTCTTAATGTAGATATCAACTATCAAGCCTAAAAAGCTTTATCCAACTACTATACGACTAAACTTATTCATCAAAAACAGACATATTAAATTCAAACATTTGATTAACTTCACAAGAATACGAGCAAAAAGAAACAAACTTGCAAGGAAGGTAATTCGATATAAAAGTTTTGGGTAGGTATAACACAAAACACAACTACAATCCAGTTTTCAAATAAACAGCATAGAAGCAAAAAGAGCACCAATCATACCGTCTAACAATTGCAATTTGACTTCCAAAAACTCAGCCATGAAATTTAGGAAATAAAAAACCGAGCACGCAATTCCTCAATCGAGTAGCAATTAAATGCTTAACAAGAATCACATTACAGTGCAGTCTATGAGAATAGAGAGTAAGCAGAGCTCGAGTTCTTGCTCATCGGTCAAGACAAGCATTGGAGCCGTGTCAACGGCAACAAAGAGAACTTTTCTGTCAATATCTTTCACTTTCTAATCCCATCAGTAAGCACCAATATTTGGTGATTGATTGTTCTTTTTACGACGAAAGCTATCATTGTCAATCCTCCTGGCCCATAGATTTTGTTTCTTTTTTTTCCTTTCGAGGACCTGTTTGGTTGTACAGTTAAAGAATTCTCTATGGAGTTTATATCCATAGTTTAGATTTGGAAAAACTAGAAAATTCTGTAACATATATAATTTCATGGCTTTATTTTTTAAGACTGTTTGGAGACACATCATAGGATTTTGACAATTCAGAGAATGAGTCTCCATCATTATTCATCTACACAATCTAGAGAACGAGAGGGAATAACTCGCCGATTGAATAAAATTTATTTTTCCATAGATTAGAATAGATTTTGATTTTTCTCTATTTTTTTTCGAGTATAGTTTAACCATACTCCAGTTTTTACTTTTTAGGTGTGCCTTGGAACTTGCCAAACACCTCACAGTAAATTAGGAACCTCACCTTTCGAGATGATTGTCTATACCACCAATAGCTACATTAATCAAACAACATTTGTTTGTGTGTTAGATATAAAGAGTCATTGCTACAGGTACCTTAGAAGGCACCCAAAGTGAAATTAACAAGTTCGAACACGGAATCCAAGCTGCATGTCAAATCTAATATAAAATTGAATCATCAACTACACTTTTTGGTAGCTTCTCAAGTACCGATAGCAATATATCATTACCCAAATAAATAGCACTTTCAGTAGCTACTTTGAAGTCCTAAATAACCTTCTGCATAAATAAAACAAAGATATCAGATAAAGTATCCATCAGCTTCAAGCCTAAATGCAAACGAAACCAACTTGCGGGAAACTAATTCTGCACATGAGCTTTTTAAAGTCAGCCATTGACCACTGATGGTTTAGGTTAACAAGCACGACAATTTCTTAATTTTCCGAATAGACAACATGAGAGCATGCCAGCACAAATCATACCCTATGAGCCATTACAATCTCCTACATTCTAACAATCATAATTTAACTAGTAAATCGAGCAATCAGATTACAAACAAAAGATGAACACCTCACTCCTTGATGATCCTCAAATATAAAAGTTTCAACAAAATCACATTAAACGATATTACTATTTATGTATGACTCTACGATATGAACAAGCGTTCTGTAGACTTCAGTTTTCTCAGAACGAGAAATAGCAACTCAAGATTCATGCTGAAGATGTAGCAACTCAGAGTTTATGCTGAGCAGATCAGAAGATGTCTTTGAACCAATTATTGTCGTAACAATTCAACTAGAAAAAAACTCAAAAACATCTCATTCTTCACAAATAAGATGATTAGTAACTCGTCGAAAAACAGAGAACAAGATCTACATGCAAGACAACCCTGCATGAGAGATTCATAGTAATTGATGTATGAACAAAACAGAGTGCATCATTATTCAGTTCATTCAGCATTCTCTTTTCTTTACTCTCAAAAAAATGACACTTCTAGTTTAGCAGAAAGTTTGGTACTCCACCATGCCCAGATAAAATTCATGCCTCAGGTTCTGGTTTTTCAAAGAAAGTCTTCTTCAACCAATCGAAAGGCTGCAAAGAATTGAAAATAAAAACAAAGGAAAAAATGGCGGATAAAATATCATGTCTGGTAAAAGCGATCCAAGGAATTGCAACAATCATTAAATAATAAAGCGTGAAAATAGCAACATCACTATATGCAAACTTTCCAGGGAAGTTTGAGAAAGAGCTAAGCGGTTGAAATTTAAATCTGAAAGTTCTCCTATATGCCTAAGAATCCACCCAAAGTGATCATTTTAATGTGCCTATTATCATCAATTATTACATGCTCTCCAGAGAAATACTCACCAGCATTGTGCTGCAAAATACCTAGAAGTTTTCTGCTTCTATATTTATGATAAGTATAAAATATGGTAGGATCTACAGAGCAGCACTCATGTACTGATGCAGGAGGACCCAATTTGTAGAATTCGTGATGCAAAGCTAACCTTATGGATAACACCTAGGCACCAAACCTTCAGATAGGCGTAGACCTCAGGATGCTTTCGACATATGCGTAGAAATATATGTGAGCAAATATAACCTGATGGTGCCTAGTTTATTATGTTTTAACTGCCAGTCTCACAGACGGCATGAATGGTAGAAATGCTATGCCTACCATAGTCATCACCTTTTTTTTCTTTTTTTTGTTGCACATATAGACACGAACGCCAGTAAGATTAAGAACTGATTACAGATTACAGATGCAAAATTACCAAATTCGATGTTAGGCAGTATAACTAAACATCAAAAACTTCTAAGCCGTAGCCACTAGGTCAATTCGCCAAAAATTCAACAAACCACGAAGATCCATAATATCAACAATGCAAGTTGCAAATCAAGGTTGATTCTATATTCAGCAGAATCAAACATCTGAAAGTACTATCTAAGCTGTAGCCACTAGGTCAATCCTCCAAAAATTCAAGAAACCACGAAGACCCATAAAATCAACAATGCAAGTTGCAAATCAAGGTTGATTCAATATTCAGCAGAATCAAACATCTGAAAGTACCATTTGACCGCCGCAATTATAATTAGGCCCCTCGATTTAAGGAATGACTCAACGAGGCCTCAAGCAACAGTAATTTTAGACAATGACAATTATTACCTTGATCATGAACAATAGACTCTTATATTCTCACCATTCAACAGTGCAACAATTTCTCATCTTTGTTTCCATTACAAGTTTGTAAGCTCTCATCGGCATCTGATGATCACACTACTCTAGAAAGATCTAACAAATGGATGTGAAATCGAAACCTTTTATCTTGCAAACACTTTTGGAATCTCAATGCCTAAATTTTGTTAACATCTTGTCTTATTTCCTAAGGGAAAAACAAATAAAAAAAAAGAAGAAGATTGATATCGCATCTATCGTTGCCGGAGTTTCATTACGCTGTTTCCCAAATATACAAAATTACCCCTACATTTCACAGTTTAAAAATCGCCTCACATGAACTCTATGATTCAAAGAATGGGGCTCATCAGCCCAGATCTCAGATCTCATCCTATCCTGTTCTTCTAGGCATTCCAAACCCTAGATCGATTCGACGAAACAGCATACAACGACACTAACATCCACAAGATCGAAATCCTAAAAAGACAAAGCAGATCGCAGGAAACAAAAACGGAAACCCTAGTTTTGGATCACACCTGGATGAGCCAGAGGGCGGATGCGGTGGCGGCGACGCCCCAGGTGGCGGCGGCGGCGACGTCGGTCGACTGGGGGCGGAGGCGCGGCTTGAGGAAGGTGAAGAGGCCCGAGCTCGTCGCGGGGGGCGCCATGGTCGCGATCTCTATGTGGTCGCTGAGGTCAAATTAGAACTCTCACGGGATTGGGGACGATGAGTTTTTTGGGGAATTTTGGGGGCAGAATAATGGAATAAGAAATAGGTATCTGCTACATAATCAAGGAGCCGCGGTGCGATTAAGGGTGACTTGACCGCCATTTTGAAATAGCCCCCTCAACTTTATGTTTTGTTAAATTGATGCTCTTTATTTTTTTTAAAAAAAATTAAATAACTTTAGTACACAAAATAAAAATTTCTACTAACTTCATCAAAAATTTCGCCAAACTTTAATAGTTTTCAACAAATTTTAGCAAATAAAACTAAAGTATTAATGGCTAATAATTGGGAGCCATTAAATTTAACAAATGTTTAGACTAAAATTAATTAGAATAACTCAAATAAAAGTTATTAGTTTAAGAGGTGTCAATAATTAAAAAAGAATGAAATAGCACCCTCATTGACAACCCTTAAACTTTTAATTTCTTGAAATTAACTCATTTAAATCGATTAAGATGAGAACATTCTGATTTCCGCAATAGTTTGAATCTAAATGAAACCAAACAATACCCAAAATACATGAAAAGTCCAGAATCTGAAAAGAAAAAAGATGCCAATTTGACATAGTCTTGGTTGCAACAAAAGGCACCAATCAAAGATTCAAAATCAAAGTGACCCACAATGAGCACACAAACTAAACCGAGCTCCGAAAGTGTTTTGCCTTCGCATCATTCTCATTCTCAAGCTTAGTTGGAATCTGCCGCCCCTTATCAGGGCCGCCTATAATTCCCCAAGTCTCAAACTGCCGTTGTCGAGCCCTCGCCCTTTCTTTTTCTTCAACAGATTTCGTCGAATAGCAATACGGGCATGATACACCGTATTCCCATTCCGGAGATTCCATGTCCTCGTCGCTGACCGGTTGCTTACAACCATAGCAGAGCTTGTAGCTTCCTTGGACCAATCCGTGCTCGACCGAGACGCGCTTATCAAAGACAAAGCACTCGCCCTCCCATAGGCTTTCGGCTTTTGGGACTTCCTCCAGATATTTCAATATCCCGCCCTCCAAATGGTAAACCTGGAGGCAGCAGGCATAACATGAGTTGACAAAGCATTGAATCATTAAGAAATGGTCCCGCAACACTGCAGAAATCGAAGCCATCGACAACTATTTTTTTACACGCATGACTATCAATAGACATAAACGAGTAGCTCTTTCGCAACCCACCTCTTCAAAACCCTTGCTTACGAGAAAGCTTGAAGCCTTCTCACATCTGATTCCGCCAGTGCAGTACATTGCAACGCGAGGTAGTCTTTTGGCTTCTCCACTCTGAGAACAATCCTCGGTACCCTTATCCACGCTGTGGCTGTTTGTGCCTGACTGGTTATTGTCGGGTTTAGCCAATTCAAATTGATCATCCACCCAAGATGGGAACTCTCTGAATGCCGTGGTACATGGGTCGACAGCTCCTTTGAACTTCCCAATGCGAGTTTCGTACGTGTTACGAACATCAATAACCATCTGAATAAGCAAGTTCAAGCAAGAAGCAACAATCTTACAACACGAATTCAGAATCTGATAAAAGACTTGCAGTTGAGGAAATGCCAAATATTAATCAGTTAGAAGCACATTAGTCACTTTAGAATCAAGTGCAAAATCAGAACATTTACCACGAACAGCAAAACTTGGTAAAATATTGTACACATCTTGGAGTCTGGACACTGGTATGGGCAATTTTCCTCAAAATAAAAGAAGGTTGTATTATATGAAAAGATCTCTGAATTGTTTTTCTCTTTTTTTTGCTTCCTTTCAGGATATTCCATCAGTTACAAAGATGAAGTTTTACCGCTGTAAAAAATTTTGCACTTAGACAAGTAATCCTGAGCTTCAAATTGTGCTATTGAAGCAGTTCAACTAAAAAATCAAAATTCTGTTTGTTGTCCAAATTAATATAAACTTCAACAACTCAGAAAGGACAACAAGCAAAGCGCAAATTTTCCAAGTTTCACAGTATTAC
Organism: Ananas comosus; assembly: GCF_001540865.1. NCBI lineage: Eukaryota > Viridiplantae > Streptophyta > Magnoliopsida > Poales > Bromeliaceae > Ananas > Ananas comosus. The sequence goes on along the minus strand of NC_033624.1, from coordinate 13,350,470 downwards.
ACCTGTTTGGCGTATAAATAACCAAGCAGTTGGTTGGCACAACAAACAAGACGCAACAAACAGTCTCTGGTGTTGAGGAGCGCAATAGTACTCTAAGATTACTAAGTACTTACAGTTTTGGGATCACTTATTAATGCATTCCAATCTCTTGGTTTTATGTATTTTCCAACCATTTTTGTGGGCATCACACTTGGATCTCCAAAAGACACTATCTGTTCACATATAAGAAAGCAAAACCAATGAATATAAAGCAAAGTATCAAACAATATATTCTAACAAGGAGTTTCAAGGTTTTCAATTAACTACATAATAAAGTGCCTTTGAACTCAACCAATAATACCTCTTTCTTCAGCTTAACTCGCACATGGTCCCATCGGAAGGGCGCATCTTCCCCAGCTCCAAGGGGGGATTGGCTAGTGTGCCCGTGGTGGATAGCCTCATCCTCTGGAGTAACAGGTGACTCAATCATTCTAAGGCCTTTTAGGCGCTCATCAGATTGAATAAAAGCCAACACTTTCTCTACTGATTCTGGTGTTCCACATATGCTGCCATTGATCCCTTCCGGCGCAAGAATTATGCCGCCTGAAACACGCTGAAAACGATCAGCTAGCCCCGTGAGGGCTGAGCATCTAGACAGATAAGCTTTCATCAGAAAGCAAAAAACATTCAGCTAGAAAAGAGCATTCTAACTCCTGTTATAGACCACTGAATACATCATCACAAATCAATCAAATAGTAATCTACAGAGCAAGAAGAGATTAAGGACAAAGGATATGGAGTTAATTGGCACGCCCCATATATTTTATTTCTCTTTAACTATTACACTACACCATGAGGTAATTACTAACTGGTTTTAGCATAGCACACTTAATAAGCTCACCGCAAGCGAACTTTACCATAAATTTCAGTTAACTAAGATGGAACAATTTTCAGGGACTCATGTTGACATCCTGAGAACAACTGTTTGAGCCAAATGCGATCATTGACAATTTGTTAGAAAATCTCTTTGTGGTGTCTCAACAAAACATGAAGCATAATTGTTAAAAAACACTGTCAACTTAGGAAGAAATACTCCAGGATAATGCGATATTTGCATATAACTGTGGAAATTTAGTGCCTTTTTGAGTTTTGATAGAATTGGACATAAATGTACACTTTGAGAAGGTGATAGGATATATCATTCGGCCTAAGGTTACTGATGTTTGATTGCATTAACTTGTACTAAATCCATCACAGATCAAAAGATTGCTACTCAATAAGAGTTAGATCAATCAAGCAACAACAGATAGAAAGGTAATTACGTAAAACATGAATCTCACTCTAATCGACAAAACAGGTGCGAAGATGAGCTCTCATCTCCCACTCACCACTTCCTCGCAAAGATCCTTCAGCGGCTGCCGCATCGCGGCGTGGTCGGGGAAATCGGCGAAGCGGTAGAACGACACGACAACAAGAGCCGGAGCCGCGTCCTCGGCGGCGGCGGCGGCGCCGCTCGTAAAGCCGGAGGCGTTGGCAACGGCGATCGCCGAGCTCCGGAGGGGATCTCCCCGCACAGCGAGCACCGATCTGGGCCCGGCGACGTGAAGATGCAGGGGTTTGAGAGGACTAGGGCTAGGGTTTGGGATGTGGGGAAGGTGCGGGGCTAGGGTTCTGTCGCTCCCAGTCCCAGTGGCGGCGGCTCCCATGGCGGAGAGCAATCTAGGGTTAGGGTTAGGGTTCGCGGAGGAGCGAGAGAGCATTCTCAGGGCCGCCGCCGCCGCCGCCGCCGCAGTTGTTTTGCGGCAGCAGAAGCAGCTGCTTTTGGAGAAGCCGAAAAAGGGCGGGGATAGAAGCACCATTCGACTAGCGGAGTCACCAAACGAAACGGGTAACGGGTGCGCTCCACTTAAGTAGTTCTACTCACTTAGAAATGGCCCATATGCCATTATTGGGCCGAAAAGGTGGGCCTTTACAAAACAATGAACGATTGTCGGAGCCCAATTTAGAGCATGGATCCACCAACAAGGTATCTTTCTCTCTTTTCTCAGAAAAAAAAAAAAAAAATCCTTTCATTTTTGGACCATGTTTGTAGGATCCATTGGTTAGAACCCCTTTAAGTATCTATCTATATATTAAAACCCGGGTACAATCCCGGGCGTAGGATTCGCTGTCGCACGTGGTTGATCCCATCCCTAGATTTTAACCGGATTAATCTGCGCCGTCTATATCAGACAGTTTGAATTAATTATGTCAAAAATTAACAGCTGGATGAGCTCCGTGCATACAGAATTTTATGAGTGGGGTTGTAAAAAATTTGCTTTCTCCTAACTCAAGGGTTCTAGCCCTAACTCAAAACCCCCTAAATCAAAAGCCAGTAAAGCATTTGGGTACTCTAAATTTTTTTTTTTTTTTTTTTGAGAGAGATAGGTAGCATGCTACCCGCTTTGTTTATTTCATTTAGAAATAAACTTAGCTGGAAATATGAATCAACTAAGATTCGAATTTGGAACCTCGGATACCAATCAACAAGTCCTTTGCCATTTGCGCTAGGGACGGTCGGTTACTCTAAATTTTAAAAGCGTATATTTTAGGGCCTAGCTAGCCTTATTTACTGTTTGGAGGGATATTATCCTGTAAGAGTGCAATTAGTTATATTTCATGTCATCCATTATTAACCATGATGCCATCAGTCCTCAAGTCCATTTTACATTTCAATTCATAGTATATTATTATTATTATTCATTAAATTGTAGCTTCTTGTTTACTCAAAATTGACCGAGTCCACTAAATATAGAGTTTTCGATTAAAACTATAATGTGATCCATCAACCATTAATTAACATAAACATAAATTTTAATTTCTCTCATTGTAATTCAGTGTATTTTTTATTCTGTCACCCTATGATACAAACAATCACATTTAACTATTCTGTGATTTAATATGCAATTTTTTAAACTACAAGGTGACAAAATGAAAGCGCACTGAGCCTCGTAGAGCCAAATTAAAGTTAATTTCTCCTTAAAATAATTACAATATATTTTTTTAAAAAAAAGAGAACTCAAAAATTAAGAAAATATTATGAAAAATAATAAGGTTGAGGAGGGCCTTTGAAAATGGCCCTTAATTAATTTGTTGAATGAGTCTCAATACAGTTTTCACCTTTCACATATTCTTACCATTCACATTCAGTGACCGGGTCTACCCAGGCAAGAGTTTCTCCTGCCTCCTTTTCAATGGACAAAGTCACAGAACACAGAGATTGTAACATGTAACAGTAGGAGGTGACTAGGTATTATATACAAGTGTTGCATTAAAGAGACATCCTACATGTATATTCCCTTTCATGCACTTCGAAAGGCACTGGATATCTACATATGAATATTACTGATTCATGCATATGTATATATATATATGTATATATCCTGTTGATAGATACTAATGATATTAACTATTCAAATTTGAATATGGGAGTAATTACTAATTAGCTTTTGAAACTAGGGTTAATTGCATATAATTAACTCCCTGTAAACATGTCGGATAGTAGATATATGCTTACAAAGTTCAATTTTTTACATTTATTCCTACAAAAGTTTTAATTAACATTTTCAAATATATATACTCTTACTGTTAGGATCCGTTAGAAAAATATACTTAACCATATGTAAAATATTTAACCCTGATTAGTGAATAAGGTAAATTGACTTTTTAATTTACCCGTCTTATATTATTTGTGATGGCAAAAAGAAAGAAGATGACTGTTGGAGATTATTGAAAGTATACTTTCGTATAATTCTAATAGTGTGACTTTTGAAAAAATATATTTGTGATAGCAAAAATATGATGTTACTTATCTTCCGTTAAAAAATAAACATTATTTTAACAGTGACAAACCAGAGAGACAAATATGAATGTCACTGGACTTTTGCAGGAATAAATATAAAAAGTTGAACTTTGTAAGGGTATATTTACTATTCGATATGTTTACGGAGAGCTGTATGAAATTAACCCTTGAAATTAATATTGCGTTAGGAGTGTTTGTGAATTATTCACTATTAGATTGATCTTTTGAATCCTAAGGATAATAATATTGTATAATTATTTTTGATTTTTTTTTTTTCGATCTATCTATAGGGATGCTCCGAAAGGTTTATACCTCTCAAAAATATATTCTTATTAATGGATTATTAATAATTTTCATCAAGCATGAAAATAAAAGTACTTTCCAACCCATAATAATTAATATTTACACTAGCTAGGAATCTATAATGACTCCACTACAAATTTTCACTGACATATTTTACAACCACAAAACTTGGGTTATATGGTAAATAATACTCTAAATATTTTAAATAGAAAATATGAAGAATTACCGAAATCCATTATGAGGTCTCGTCTAATTGGGAGTAAGAAGATTAATTTTTACTCTTTGAAAGGCCTTCTTATTCATAATTTAGTAGAATAATATATGTCATTTTAAGAGGTGATTTATCTTATTTTCAAAAAAAATAACTTAAAAGGATTGAATATGTTATTATTCTGGAAATTGATCACACTTTTGTTTATCAAATACGGCAAGCTTATTGAATAAATCAAAATAATTTTATGAAAAAGATATTTATGTATTCAAACATGACCTAAATCTAAATAAAATGCGGAATAATGTATTCTGGTATTCAAACATAGCCATGATCTAGATCTCCTGCAGTAGTAAAATATATATGAGGAAGAGAAGTTAATTAACATTCCCAAATCCACCTGTTTCTACAGGCTTAATAAATTGCATAAAAAGTTTCTCATCTCAAATTAAATAATATTCTACCTTTGAGGTTTACAATTCCTGCAACTTATTAATTAGCAAGCCAAATGGTGGCTGAAAAAGAATTTAATTATTAATCTATATATAACTACGTGAATCAATCCTAGCTACACCTCTCTCTATCCTCTCTTAAGCATGAATAACTATAAAGTTAGTCATGGAATTAATTGATTAATTAATTTTCCTAAGTGTTTCTAATGCCTCGCGCTGCTTCTAATTATTCTGATTATCTTGCCTTGTAGATGGAAAAATAGCATCCATGCTACTCCCACTACTCCCCGAATTGAACATGGCGTCCGCGAGATCCGCCACGGGCCACTCCGCGTCTCTACTACCGCCGCCCCCTTGCGCATGCGAAGGCCCCGAGTGCGAGCTCCCGCCCTCGAGCCCGCGTGTGAGCCAGCTACCGAGCTGGATCGAGGTCGAGAGGGGTGGCGCCTGGCCCGTGATCATCATTGCCTCCGCGAGGGAGGCGGCGGTGGGCCCTTCTGGGTTGCCCATGCTGGGCCCACCGCTAGTGAAGGGCACGGTGGGGCCAGTAGCAGTCGTGGTGGTAGCAATGGTGGTGATGATGGTAGTAGGGAGAGGTAGGGGGGGCACGAGGAGGGGCGTGGTCGAGGTGAGGCAGGTGTGGGTGCCGCAGTACGTGACCTCGTACGTGTAGGGGTCGTCGTCGAGCAGCTGGACCCGCTTCTTCGCCTCGCAACCGTAGAAGTTCCGATGGGTGCACCTGAAGTAGCTCCTGCAGCCGCAGGGCATATATACATTTATATGCCCCCTATCTTAGCTTTAGGTTTAATTTTTAAGTTAATTTAGTCTCATCATTAATCATAAAATGTTTTTGAGTAGTTTTCTAATGCTATAACTACATATTTTTTGAAATAGCTAACTTGTAGGGCTATATATATATATATATATGTATATATATATATATATATGTATATATATATATATATGTCATGGCTACTATACTATTATGAGTATTGGAGCCCTCGTACTCATAAGTTGTTTTTAATGATGGAGCTTCTGAATCGACGATAAATATGATCTAGAGTATTTAAAACTTCTAGAAAATAAATTTCGTAAATTTTTGAAATCATAATAAAGTCCATCAAGTGGGCATAAAATGAACGGTGAAAATTGAACGACGTCCTAAAAAAGGATGATCGGATCCTTTAATTCAAGATCGGAGTTATTGATCTTTATCTATGTAGTGAATAGAATTTTCTATCAAAAATTCAACAAATTTCGATTCTTTTACACCGTTAAACTAGCAAGTATCCCATACTGGCCGTTAAAAATTGTCAAATTTGTGACATCTTGATCGTAAAGTAAATGATGTTGAAAAATTATGAAATTTGATTTCTAGATGTTTCAAATGCTGTAAATAACGTTTAACGGTGTGAATCGTCGATTCGGAAGCTCTATCATCGAAAACAACTTATGAGTACGTGGGCGATCGTACTCATAATAGTATAGTAGCCGGACCCTATATATATATATATATATATATATATATATATATATATATATGTGCTTCCTTGATCTAAGTAAATAAGCCCGCCAGTGCGAGGACCCACCCGTTAAAGTGCATCCGCACATTTTGTGATTCATGCCAGATTAGGCCCATTTAGCGATTGGGCCGCCTGCATGCTGGGCCATGAAGGCTCAGCCGCGCAATTGGCTGCGTCGGAGCGCGCCTGCTTGAAGGGCCGTTGAGGGCCCGAGGCCCTCCATGATGGCCCGCAGGTTATTCCTGTATCCATCAGTGGCTTAGTCCATGCGCTAGGCCGCAAATGGCCCAGCCTATATGCATGCTTCTTGGGCCCAAGAGAGTAAGCACAGCCTGCACTGTGGGCTAAGCATAGGCATAAACCTGAATTCATGGGCTTGCTTTTTCTATTTAAATCTGTTTAATTAAAAACAAAAAAAAAAGAGGAAGTTGTTGGTTGTGGGATTCGAATCCATAGCATGAATATTGAGAATATTTTAAAAAAGCGCTTTTTAACCATGTAATTCAATGTTCACTCATATAAAATAATGGATTTCATTTATTATATATTGTTTTATGATATGTTGTAACTAGATTGCATAATGTTCATCATTTAATTTGTGACGTAGATTTATTCTTGATTAATTTGATATATTATTTTAATCTACATTGAATAAGGCGATTATTAGTCTTCTCCAAAGGCGAAATTTTCGATTTGAAGATGCAGTGAAAAATTTTATTATCAAATTAGATTTAAAATAATATTGTGGTTATTTATGCCTAATTTAAAATTATATATATTATTGTAGTGATACATGGCTTCCAAAAATCTTTCTATAGCAGATTTGTTAAATCAAGATAGGTTTGATGGAACAAATTACGACATGTGGCATAGAAAAATTCAATATCTCCTTAATGAGAAAGGGATACTTAGCCATTTAACCAACAGTATGGTTAAGCCTGAAGAAGGCACGACGGCTCAGCACCGTCGCGATTTGCAAGCCTATAATGAGTGGATTGAGAAAGATCGAAGTGCACGCTCTACAATGTTGAGCTGTATGCACGATGATTTGATCAAAAAATTTGAGAATTATGAGACTGCTAAGAATATGTGGGAGCAGCTCAAAGTGAAATATGGTAGCACATCGACCACAAGGCTTCGTGCCTTGAATCTCAAATTCAATCAATATATGTTGGAACCGAAGGATTCTATGGCAGAGCACTTAAGTGTGATGTCTGCTATGATAATAGAACTTAAAGCAGCTGGTTGCGAGGTTCGAGTGTTGTAACTATAACCACTGGACCTGTGCAAATTGCAAGGTTCGAGTGTTTGATATGGATTCCGAGCTTTTCCACACTTGGTGGAGGGTCGTAGATGGTATTCCGACCTAAAAGTTCGAAATTCTGGATTTTTAGCTAAGTCCTGAGAGTTTTACTCTCGAGGACCGATCCCTGGTGGGAGAGACCGGTCCCCCGTCGCGTCTTGCGACTGTTGGCCGAGGTAACTGGTCCCTCAGCCAGAGAGACCGGTTCCCGAACGTGTGTTTTGCGGGAGGGTCCGAGAGACCAGTCCCAGGTGCCGGGAGACCGGTCCCTCAGCCCGAAAACTGCCCAGTAAGGGCAGTGCACAGGTTGGATTTTTGAGGGACCTAAGTGGATTTTGTTACATGAGAGGGTGTGACGCACTGGACCTTTGCAAATTGCAAGGTTCGAGTGTTTGGATGTATTTCGAGCTTTTTCACACTTGGTGGAGGGTTGTAGAATGCTTTTCGACCTAAAAAGTTCTAAAATTGAAATTCTGGACAGTCCTGAGAGTTTTTACTCTCGGGGACCGGTCCCTGAAAGGAGAGACCGGTCCCCCAGTGAGCAGTGCTGCGGCAGCCCTGAGGCAACCGGTCCCTGGCGGGCGAGACCAGTCCCTGAGCGCGCCTTCGCAGTGAGAGACCGGTCCCGCGCAGGGAGAGACCGGTTCCCAAACGTTGGTTTTTCGGGTTCGCAACGAGAGACCGGTCTCTGCTGGGGAGAGACCGGTCCCTCTGGGCGAAAACTGCCCAGTTCGGGCTGATGTAATTTATTTTTTGGGGGGGCCTCTCTGGATTTTGTTACACTAGATGGGCTTATTAGCCATTTCCTCCTCTTCCCTCTCTCATTCCTCTCATTCTCACCCTCTCCCTACACTTTCTAGAGAGAGAAGAAGAAGAAGGAGGAGAAGGAGGAGAAGAAGAAGAGGAGTTTGCTTGAGGGAGCTTGGAGCTCAACCCCTTTCTCTCTTTTCCACCTTTGCAAGGCTTGGAGCTTGCTTGTAGAGCTTGGTGGTGGACCAATCTTCAACCCTAGAAGATTTGGAGCTTGTTTGGAGGCACCTTGGGAGGTTAGTACTTGGATTCTACCCTCGGACCCTTGATTTGGTAGGTTTTACCATTTGGAACCCTAGAATGGGTATTAGGGCTGATTTTTGGGGCTTTTTGATCTAGGGCTTTTGAGGCTAAATTGCTTGGTTTAGAACATTCCTAGGGCTTGGTTTGGAAGGGTTCTAGCTCTCTTTCGGAGCTTTGGAAGAGATTTCTTCTCTTGAGGTGAGTTTTGGCCTTTATGCTTCTAGGTTAATGTTTGATCTTATGGAGGGTTGTAANATATATATATATGCTATGAGAATTAATTATTCCATAGAACATTAAGTTGTTCAACTCAAGTTTGTCGTAGCTGGAGAGAGATTTATAGAAAGACCATGCTAAAAATGACATGCACCATTTTATTACAAAAAAATAGTAATAAAAATTCCACAAAACAATCTTAAAAAATATACTATAATGAGATATTAATTAGTGAACATGTCATTTGATGCGAGATGAATTAGTATTCTTCGACAAATATATAGTACACTGATTCATACCGTACTCATTTCTATTTTTCATGTTTCTCCATGCATTTGTATATGAATATTAAACCAATTAATAATTAGATTTTCGCAACAAATAATAATAATAATAATGATAATAATAGTAATAATAGGGTGAAGTGGGAAAGAAAGAAAATGCGTACCTCGGATATCGTGATCCGAGGATATTTTTTTGGCCGTACTTGCGCCACGTGTACCCATCGTCTGGAGGGTGAACGCTGTTTCCTGTTCTAACGGCGCGTACCCTACAAAACACAACCAACCAACCAACGGTTAGTGCACCGCACAACGGTCGAGATCACTTAGCTTTGAAACTGCCGAAATTACCAAAATGCCCCTACAAATAGGGCCCCTCACCCTTCAACTTTTTTTCATAATTTTTTGATTTTTTTTAAAAAAATTGAATGATTTTATTCTCAAATAAATTAAAATTTTTGTTAAATTTTATTGATGATTTCACCAAAATTAATGACCGTAATCACTTACGAGTAATTAAATATAAGTTTTAATTTAATTAAGTATAATAATTTACATAAGATGATTCGAATTAAGTTGAGGAGGGTAAAACAGTTAAAAGGTAAATGGGGGGGTCTCTATCTATATAGTTTTACCTCCTATGATTAATACGTACAGTAGAGTTAATTAATTAGGCAAATTTAAAAGTAACCTCTATTTTGTGTCACGATCATGCATTCTAAGTCCCTTGGAAAGTTCCTTCGCATTTCAAAGAAAGGTGATGGAAGTGTGTACATATGAAAATTTGCTTTTGCAATGCTTTGAATTCAAACATTTACCTCCTGGGAGACCCTGCAGGTATCCTCGGCTGCCGCGGCGGGCCCTCCGCCTCCGCTCGGCGGCCTCGGAAGGGCCTGACCTCCGTCTGAGGGCCGCCGGTGTAGCCTGGAGCGCCAGCAAGCTCTGCCGTCGCCGCCGCCGCCGGCGCCATCGCCCCTGGCATCTGGATCTCCAGGCCGAGCTGCGGCAGGCCCAGCGCAGTAGTTTCCTCCGGCCCGCGACCGAAGAACGGATTATCCGCCCCCTCTAAGGCTCGAGTGTCGAGAATATTCACTTCTTGCATTCGGCTTCCGCCGCGGGAGCTCCCTTCGCCTCCTCCGTAGAGCAAACCTGCACTCGCAGCTAAAGGCGAGGGATACAGAGATCGCATCGATTCGATGGCTTTGTGGAAAGCTTCGACGACCCTCTCGCACGAGCTCAAGAGGTAGTGGGGATGGTTTTGTAACGTCGCGAGCTCCGCTTCAAGCGCCTTGGCTAAATTGCAAGCTTCTAGGATCTGAACTAGGGTTGCATCCATGGATGGGGAACAACCAAGCACATAAGAAGCTTAAGGGGAAGTAGCTATATAGCTAGGGTATTGTATATTTGTATATATGTAGTATACTTATTAAAGAGGTGGGGGTGAACGTGTTTAAGTTAAATTTTCTCATGGTATAAATTGTTAATACGTTGTGTTAGGAGGGAATGGACTTAGTCATGGTCATTTGGGTTCGTCACTTTTTGCCCCTTGGGTCGTAGAGAAGACCCTGAGCGTTGAAAAGCCTCTTGGACTAGAAAGAGTTTTCTCCTCGATGGAGGACGTCGTGGAATTTTCCATGGAGGGTCCATCATATGCTACGCCGTAAAAGAGTTTGCTGGACCCGATAACCCGAAGAAACCGCTCCGGGTCGGATCCAGTTATCGCCTCGTCGGGTTTGAATACTAAAATTATGGAAGATACCGCGAACGAGACAGAGGCATAAGTGAAGATTCAACTCAAATGAAATACATGGTAGAAATTAAATCTGCAATCTTGCAGCACGTGTGTTATATATATATATATATATATATATATATATATATATATATATATAGAGCAAGCCTGCTGTGCTCTCAGGAGCACGGAGGCCTCCGTGCTCCTAAGCCGTTTTCGATGATGGAATTTTCGAATCGACGATCGGCTCCGTTAAACTTGATCTAGGGTATTTGAAGTTTCTAGAAAATAATTTTTACGATTTTTTAATATCATTTACCTAGTGATCGAAAGGATTCAAAATCAATAATTTTTAATGGTTGATATCTGCCGTTTTCAAGTTTAACGATGTAGAAGTATTCAAATCAGATGAAATTTTGATACAAAATTCATTATACTATCTACAACAAGTTCAATATTTCTGATCGAAAATTTTAGTGCTATATCATCACTTTTTATAGAATTTTTATTTTCAGTCGTTAAAATTGTTGGTTTTGAATCATTTCGATTGCTAGGTAAACGATATCGAAAAATCGCAAAAATTATTTTCTAAAAACTTCAAAATACGCTAAATCAAGTCTAACGGAGCTGATCGTCGATTCGAAAATTCCATCATAAAAAACGTCAGAGCATGGAGCCTCTCTCTGAGAGCACAGCGTCTGCTCAATATAATATACTATATATATATATATAGACGAGAGAGAGAGAGGAGAGAAGAGAGAGAGAGAGAAGAGAAGTGAGTGCAGTTCGGCAATTATATTTTAATGATATTGCTTTTTATACTTATAAATTTCGTCCTTAGATTTATTCTATTAATCATTTCCACACCGTCTAGTCATACTATTAACCAACACCTACCAACATGTAGGGGATCACTATCATTTTAAGTGGCCAGATACCATATCTAACCCAACATCTCCATCAATCAAGAAAATATCGTTAAAATTCTATGATAAAAGGGTTATATACTCATTAAGAGTATAGTAGCCCAACCTATATATATATATATATACTTATAGTAATATATTATATATATATATATATATATATATATATACTATATTAATATATATATACTATATATATATTATTAACTAGGCTACTATCTAATCAGCGGTAGCACGGAGCGGCTCGATCTACAAGTTGTGTTTCGGATGATGTGGCTTTCCAAATCGACGATCGGCTCCGAACTTTGAATCTACACGTATTGAAAGTATTTTAGAAACTAAATTCATAATTTTTCATATTATTTACCTAGGTCAAACAAGTAGCTTAAATATGAATGCTGAATAAAAATCTCATGAAAATGATATAAAGATATTTAATTCAGATCAATATACGATCTGATCTAATAAGTGAAAAATATTTCTATAAAAATTTTTCATCTGCAATTTGGATTGTTTAACACGCGTAATACCTCTACAAAAGAAACCAATCGGCCTATTAAAATTGTGAATTTTGATAGATCTTTTGATCAGCGTAGTCAAATGATGTTCAGAAAAATTATGAAATTTATTTCCATGAATACTTTTATAGTATAGAATAAGATCTACGATGCTGTCGCTCGATTTGAAGACTGCATCATTGAAAACAACTTGTACACGAGAGCCCGTAGCTACCGATACTGTATAGTAGCCGACTACTATAATATACATATATATATATATTATATATATAGTAGGACTACTATACTTTTATGAGTATAAAATCCTTTATATGCATAAATTGTTTTCGATAATGAAGCTTTTGAATTGGCAATTTACTCCGTTAAATATGATCTAGAATATTTAAAATTTTTTAATAAAAATTTCGTAATTATTCGAAATCATAATAAAATCCATCAAGCAAGTATAAAATGAACGGTCAAAATTGAACGACGTCCTAAAAATAGATGATCAGATCTTTCAATTTAAGATCGAAGTTATTAATCTTTGTCTAGATAGTGAATAAAATTTTCTATCAAAAATTAAACTGATTTCGATTCTTTTATACTATTAAACTAGCAAGCATCCTATACCGACCGTTAAAAATTGTCAATTGTGAGATCTTTTGATCGTAAGGTAAATAATGTCAAAAAATTATAAATTTGATTTATAGAAGTTTTAAATGCTTTAAATAACGTTTACTGGTATGGATCATCAATTCAAAAGCTCTATTATCAAAAATAACTTATGAGTTCGAAAACGATCGTATTCATAAAAGTATAATAGCTGGACTCTCTCTCTCTCTCTCTCTCTCTCTCTCTCTCTCTATATATATATATATATATATATATATATATTAGGGTTACTATACTCTTATGAGTATAAACCACTTTGTACTCATAAATTTTCGGCCATTAGATGACTATACGTGCGGTTAGGATGATAGTGGTCCCCGGATAGTTGAGTTGGTGGTTGATTGAATAGTATAATTCTATCGATAGTACAATTAAAGAGGTACTAGAAGTACAACATATGTTACTATACCTCTAGGTACCAAGAGGTACTGTACTATCGATAGTAGTCATATTTTCTCTCTCTCTCTCTCTCTCTCTACATATATATGTAGAGCAGAGCTACTGTGAGAAGTATAACATCCCGTGTACTTCTAAATTCTAACTATTTATTAATTTTGATAGATAGTTAGGGTGAGAAAGAGATGAGAAATTGGATTTCTTAATTTTTTTTCTCTTTGAATTTCTTTCTAATTTCACTTTTTTTCCTCACCCTAACCACCCATTAAAAATTGACAGATGGCTAGAAACTCCGAAGCACAAGAGCTCCTGTGCTCTTAATAGCACAGTAGCACTATATATATATAGAGTCCGGCTATTATTCTATTGATAGTACCAAGCCTTTGGTACTATTGAGTTTTCTACCGTTAGATCTACTCTTTGATCATATCCACCCGTTAGATAATGATCACTTTCACAGAATCGCTTCCTATCACCAACTATCATCCTAACTGCACATCCTTTCATCCAACGGCCGAAACTCAATAGTACCAAAGGCTTGGTACTATTGATAGTATAGTAGCATAATTATATATATATATATATATATATAGTTGAGCTGTATGTTCAATGGTGCCGATTGTCGATTTGATGACTCCATCATCGAAAACAAATGGGTGGCAACAGAGCCCGTTTGCTACTGATAGCATTCCAACTCAACTATATATATATATATATATATATATATATATATATATAATATATATATATAATAATTGAGCTAGAAATTTTTCAAAGCACGCATTCCCTTGTGGCTTCTAAGTTTCTAGCTCTTGGATTTACTCCTTAATTACTAATATCCTTTGGATCAAACACTATTCCACCTACCGCCACCTACCACCATAATCTCAACCCTACATCTCTCCATCAAATGGTTAAAAACTCAAAAGCATTAGTGCTTTTGAGAATATTCTAGCTCAACTATACACACACCACCCCCTTAGTGCTTTTGAGAGTATTCTAGCTCTCTCTCTCTCTCTCACACACACACACACACCAAGTTAACATTTGGATGAATAAATATGCAGTTAGGATGATAGTGGTCCCTCTGGGATTGAGTGGGTGGTCGGTTGAATAGTATGATCTAATTGATGGAACTCCAATAAATTATATTTTGTGATTTTTTATTTTTGCCTCCAGTACTCAATAGAAGACGATTCATGAATAAAAGCTTAAGCTAGTAAAATATTGTAATGCTTGAAAATTATGACGTGAATTTAAATTAAATAGGAGGAAATAAATTATACTAGCTAGGAGTCTGATATAATTTAAACTTAACGATCTCCTGCTTTGATATTGTGTTAAATAATACAAAACAGACGTTCAACTCTTAAAAACTTAAATTAATTAAAAATAATATTTTTATATCTATATATTTATATGTTTAATAATAATAATAAATATATTATCGAGTCGACTCGTGTCTCAAAAGACACTGCGAAATTTTGGTCCAAGTTTCGATCCGCAGCAATTGGTACATGGGGCGAGTGGTGGGCATTTGCACCGTGGTGTAAGGGTTAACCCAAATGTTGGGGAATTAAACTCCTTTAATTTGTCTCCCACGGGGACGCGTGTTTGGTCCACCGCAACATTTATGGGAAAGTGGACTTTTTTGAGGCATCGGGTGGGCCCAGTCCCAAATTCGGCCTTCGTATATTGTCGATTTGTTTTTTTTTTTTTTTTTTGGGAATAGATAGCACGCTACCTGCTTCATTCATTGAAAAAGTGAACTAAGCTACAGAGATAAGGCAACACGGGCCTCGAAAGAGTTAAAAAAAAAAGAAAGAATCCTAGCAATTACAGTGGTGCAAATTTAATAAATTATCGATTTGTTAAGTATGTAAAAATGTAAATTTTTTTTTTGCTCAATTTGGACATACAATCTAAAATATCATATAGATTTACCGACACATCAATTATCATCATAGGGTCCGTCTTGTGGAGAATCCACGTTTATTATTTTCCTTTACTTTTTGTTAATGGGTCCCCCTACTGTTTTAATAAGGTTGGCGTATAATATGATGCGGTTGGTTCGTTCAGACATGTAACACGAGGCATTAGATGAATTTACCGACACATCAAAAACAATAGATGACAAGCAAGTTTAAAATTGTATATCTGGGTGTAGACTTGATTTTAACCCGACTTAAACGAAAAAAATGAAAAATATGTGCTAAATCAAAACATAATTTGAAATTCTACACAATTAATGTAAAATACGGCCACGCATCTGTTGATTAATCTAATAAAAACTTGGCAATAAATACGAATCGAGTACGAATACAGAAACACAGCAGCTACGTTATGTTCACAGAATCATGATCTTATATTCGACTACTCCATCGATCATACACTATCCATAAAACACGGAAGCCTTGTAACTAATTAAATTAAATAATTTATTCAGTATGAATTTTTTTTTATATAAGTTAAAGTATAGCTAAAAATAAAGAGTTTGACTTGTTGTTTTTTTGGATATGATTGCTCGGATATGTGCTGTTCCTTAACGGATGGTATAAATATAGTAAAATTTAAAAAATTGGATAAAAAAAATACCGGACATAGCTTGATGGAAATATGAAAGTTCTATTTGGATGTTAGAATAACTGATTAAGTAATCTATACGGCATAATTTTTTTATTTATTGGATTGATAGCAAAGAGTTCAAATTTTCTTTCTTCTTTTGTATGATTATCTAGCTATGTGTTGGTCCCTAGTGGTGTATGGTATAAATTCAATAATTTTTTTCAAAAAATTAGATTAAAAGATATTGGATGAAAGCTAGATAAGAATTAGGGTGCGTTTGGTTCGAGTTATCCTGACAGAATTACAGGCAATCTTATTAGGATTATTGTGTCTGGTTCATCCACTATGTAATCTAATCGTTAATGTAGTATTACAAATCGAGCAGGATTACACGAAAAATATTAACGAGAGAGCGGTCGAGAGAGGGGTCGTGTATCTTGTATTACTGAAACCGGGTAATACTATATATTATGTAAAATGACAATTTTACCCTCTAACTCCTGAAACCCTTTCAATATGTTTTTTAAAAAATTTAATTAATAATTTTGAATTGTCAACTTTTAATTTTTAATTTTTAATTTTCAAATTTAAATTTTTAATTTTTAAATTTTAAATTTTTAAAATTCAAATTTAAATTTTAAATTTTAAATTAAAATTAAAATTTTAGATTTTAAATTATAAGTTTTAAATTTTAAATTTTAAATTTCAAATTTCTCAAATTTCAAATTTTAAATTTTAAATTTTAAATTTTAAAAACAAATTTATATTTTAAATTANTTTTAAATTCTGAATTTTAAATTTAGATTTTAATTTTTTTATTTTATATATATTTATATTTAAATTTTAGATTTTAAATTTAGAAATTTCATATTTATATTTTAAATTAAAATATTAAATTTATATCCTAAGTGCTCCCATTTGCTTTTCGGCCTTTAAATTAAAAAATTAAATTATTTAAAATAAAATTTGGTAAAAAAAATATTGTTTGTAAACAGTAAGAAAAAGTTTACGAAATATTACTAAGAGCAATTTTAGAATAGACTATACTTTATTGTCTAGGTTACTAAATTTTATAAATAGAACCAAACATAATAACGCTATAAACACTGCAATCCAGCATTACATTATTGTATTAAACTAAACGCACTAATGCAATATTAGTAGTAATCTCATTTAGAAATTTAAGATATCTGGATATATCGAAATACTTTGTAATATTAAATAATTCGAACCAAACGCTCCCTTAAATGTAGGATTGAAATAAAACTAACAAAAGAAACTGCCCTTGAAACGAAAAAAAAAAAGTAGGGACCAAGTTTTATGCAATGCAAAAAAAAAAAAAAAACTGAGACAAAAAAAATATATATATATATAAGGTCATGTTTGTTTTTCATTTTTTTTAATAAAAGTTTGTTTGTAAAAAGGTGTAAGATCATCGATATTGGAACGGTTACAATTTTTTCACCTAAGATATATATTTAATTAGCATGCAAAAATTAAAAACCTAAATTTTTTTTAAAAAAATAAATTACCATCCATCGTTTAGCCTGATGCATTCTATGCGAACCAATCATAACAACAAAAGAAAAAATTTTTAATCTTCCGCACATTAAATTATACAAAATTACAGTTAAAAAAATAAAAAAATGACAACAATATAAAACGAGGCCTAAACTTGTAGATGAAAAAAAATAAAATCAGCATATTATTCATAGATCAANTGGAACGGTTACAATTTTTTCACCTAAGATATATATTTAATTAGCATGCAAAAATTAAAAACCTAAATTTTTTTTAAAAAAATAAATTACCATCCATCGTTTAGCCTGATGCATTCTATGCGAACCAATCATAACAACAAAAGAAAAAATTTTTAATCTTCCGCACATTAAATTATACAAAATTACAGTTAAAAAAATAAAAAAATGACAACAATATAAAACGAGGCCTAAACTTGTAGATGAAAAAAAATAAAATCAGCATATTATTCATAGATCAACAATTTCTTGTTTCTAATATTGAGAGCAGGACGTGCATTAATTAGTTATGTGGTGGACCCAAGAAGCGCATCATTTGTTGTGAACAAAAATTTTGTTGGCATCCGTCTCCGAATAAGTTGTTTAGGGACGGAGCTGATGTGCAGGTGCCCATCGCGACCGTCCCTTTCTCTCACCAACTTCTTTTTCGTTCGGGGCCCACATAATTTTATTTTTCATTTTCGAGGGTCGCGATGGGCGCACCATAGGGCGCCCATGGGCCACAAAATTTTTGTCCCTTTGTTGCAGAGTCCAGGGATTCATATATTAAATGGCGTCTTTTTTTCCCTCTCATACTTGTGAAAGCATGTCTTCTGGACTAGTTGTTTCTGCGTAGAAGCAGTGACAAGCATAGTTTGATTAACAGCAGCAGTAATTTTCCAAATCACATCAAAATATTATCTCATATATATATATTGCCGCGAAGGTTTTTGTGAAACAAATATTAAATGGCTTCTTTTTTTCCTTCTCATACTTGTGAAAGCATGTCTCCTGGACTAGTTGTTTCTGTGTAGAAGCAATAGTGACAAGCATAGTTTGATTAATCTTCAGCTATTTTTCAAATCACATCACTTTGCACTGCATCATTAATGTAGGGTTTGTTCACATTGTAGATATTGATCGAGAGCACTGTCTCGAATCTTTCAAAATATTGTCTCATATATATTGTATCGAAGGTCTCTGATTAATTTATTTATATATTAAAATATGCAATATGTACTTATCAAACCACATCAGTTTCTTAGGACAATATTTTCAACATGTCTGTCCCTGAAGTCGTATCATCCAGATATCTATTCTAGTGTAGACCTCAAAGAGGTTCGAGTCTGTAAATGCTTCTCTATCTTGGGATGGAGGTGGAGAAAGATTTTGAGAGGACTGAGAAGAAACTTATACTATAGTATTAGGGGTCTGAAGAATATCCTCACTAATTTTCGAGTTGAAAACTGACCAGACATTTTCTGTTGGAGGTAGGATCCACGTGATTGATTCACAATCAAATCTGTGTACTCGGTTATCAAGAGTGGGGATGTCAAGGATGCCGGAACTCCTCCCATTTGGAGATTGAAAATTTCGACTAAACTTTAAATTTTTTTCTGGCTAGCCCTTAAAAAAAGATTGCCTATCATGAACAACCTTCTCAAAAGGGGTGGTCAAGGTATAACGAGTGCATTATGTGTGGTACTGAGCTCGAGACAGTAGATCACTTGTTAGTGTGGTGTGTCATTAGTAAGTTTCTTCTTAATTATCTCGCACCTTAGGGAGTACCTCGTCTTCCCCTTTATTGAGGATATCAATATCGTCTGGCAGCAGCTGCTGGAAAGGCGTCCACAGATCGACGCTTTGAAGGCACTGACACTGGTGGCGGCTACATGGTGGATGATCTGGCGTGAAAGAAATAACGTCATTTTCAAAAATCTACCCATCGATGTTACTTTAACAGCTCATCATGTTGGAGTGTTGGCAAAGAAGTAGGTTGAGTTTTGTAGAGCTAGATAACGTTTGTTTTTTTGGTTAAGCTCATTGTTTTGACGCTTGTGTTGATTTTTCCTACGTCTTTCTTTCAAGACCTTCTTTCCTTTTGCTTTTCCGCCTTATGAGGCCTGGTTGGCTCACCCTATGTAGCTAAATTCATTTGCTTTATGAATGAAATATGTAGCGTGCTATTTTTTTCTCCAAAAAAAAAAAAAAATTAGTGAGAACATGCTAACATGGTGTATAATAGGAAAAGGTTAGCTAATCAAGGAATACATGAAATATATTATATGAACGCGACATTGAGCACTGCTATGAATCTTTCAAAATATTTTCTCATATATATTGTGTCAAGGTCTCTAATTAATTTATTTATGTACTAAAATGTGCAATATGTACTTATCAACACTATACCAGTTTCTTAGGACAACATTTTAGAACATACTAACTTAGGCGGTGTTTGGTTGAGGGATAAAGTGTGAATAAACCACTTTATTCCTCTAATTCATCCAAACACTATAAGAGGGGATGAGTTTATTTAATCCCCCTCTTAACGGGTTATTCTAGAATAACCCGTTAAGAGGGGGATTAAATAAACTCATCCCCTCTTATAGTGTTTGGATGAATTAGAGGAATAAAGTGGTTTATTCACACTTTATCCCTCAACCAAACACCGCCTAAGTTAGTATGTTCTAAAATGTTGTCCTAAGAAACTGGTATAGTGTTGATAAGTACATATTGCACATTTTAGTACATAAATAAATTAATTAGAGACNTATTTATTTTTTATTACCATAATAAGGAAAGAAATATAATCTTAAACTTAAAAATATAAAATATAAATATAAAATTTTAAAATTTAAAGTTTTAAACTTTAATTTTAAATTTTAAATTTTAGATTGAAATTTAAATTCTAGTTTAAATTAACTACCCATTTTAATTCTTATTCCATCTTATCTAATCAAACGCTATTTTTTTTATTATCAAGAATAACCCAATTTTCATTCAAACGCAAAATTGATCTAATCCCTATTTATACTTCAATTTATATCTATTTTCGAAATAGCCACTTTTTGCTTATCCCCGAACCAAACGATACCTTAGTGTATAATAGGAAAAGGTTGACTAATCAAGGAATACGTTAAATATATTATACGAGCGTGACATTGAGCACTGCTACAAATCTTTCAAAATATTATCTCATATATATTGCGTCGAAGGTCTCTGATTGATTTATTATGTACTAAAGTGTGTAATATATACTTATCAACACCGTACCAGTTTATTAGAACAATATTTTACACGCCTAGAATATTTTAGTGAGAACATGCTGACTTGGCGTATAATAGAAAAAGGTTGACTAATCAAGGAATATATGAGATATATTACACAAACGTGTTCCTGACAAAAAAGATTGTTACATTTGTTAATGTGTTGAGAAGCTACTATGGCATGTTATACTATATGCATTGAGTGGTCACAAGCCTAATCAACAAGTATGCCAATTTATTAGTAACGCATAAGAGTCGATGATTATTTCACCATCCGTATTGGAAGATGTATTTCACCCGCCAAAACAAAATATGTGGAATCGCCCTGTGAGCTTTTTTTCTTTTTTCTTTTTTTTCTTTTTTTTTTTTAAGGGGTACGTTTACATGATGGCGTCACGATATACACAAATATACACACTCAAGTCTTAAAGTTGGATGGGTTACACTAAGGGCATGTTTGATTTATAATTGAAATAGTAATAAAAAATAGAATGATGGATCATTCATTAATATTTAGTTCATTATCGGAATAAAAATCATAATAAAAATTTAGGATTTTGAGAGAATGTTTTGATCGAGAGAGAGAAGAGTGATGAAAGGAACGGGAGAGAGAAGGGGGTGTTTGTGAGAGAGAATTTTAGATAGTATACTTTGGATCAGAAATGGATTTGGCTATTTCGATTTTAGAATAGAATAGAAATAGAAATCCAATTTCTATAAGATAAACAACAACTATTAAAATAAATGAATATCATTTCGATTCTACAGTCTAAAATAGGTGAACTAAACATTCCCTAAATATGTCATTGTAGAACATTGTACAGACGTGTCACTGGGCTACAGCGGCCCGTATCCAAATATGATTAGGGCGGGCCCCAAGACATGCTTCAGCCCAAATCCCCTTAGTAAGAAGCTATTGGGCCCCCATTCAAAGAGAAAAGATATTGAAGAAAATGTTCTACAATATATATATATATATATATATGAGTCCAGCTATAGTGCTTGTAAAAGCACCAAGCATTTGGTGCTTTTAAGTTTTTTACCGTTAGATCTATTCCTTAAATCATTTTCAACCATTAGATTATATTATTCAACCAACCACCCACTCAACCCTAGAGGGCCCACATCATCCTAACCGCATATCTCTTAGTCCAATGGCTAAAAATCTACAAGCACCAATAATTTGGTACTTTTAAAAGCATATGAGCTCAATTATATATATATATATAAAACTCAAAAATTGGTAACCTACCTCTATACATACCAACTCTACTACCACCATCCACCACCTTCCACCTTATCATAAACTAGGTTCTCCATAATCATTAATTCCTCATCTAGGTTCCTGATCTTTGAATCTTCGTGGTTCCTAAATCACGAAGATTTTCATAAGATCGAGTTATATATATATATCTCACTCCGATGATACGAAGACCTTCGTGCCTCGGAAGGCACAAAGGTTTAGCAAAAGCTATAACGCTGAAAGCTTAGCAGCTAGCCGAGGCAATTTGAACTAGATTTCATAAACTTCATGGATCTTTTATTTAAAACGCTAAAAAGCTATAATAAACGGATAACTTGCTTTCCCCAGTTTTAGTTGCCGACTTTTATTTTTAGAATGTTTTGCACTATTATACTGTAATTTTAAAATCTAGTTTTGAAAACTAGACCAAAATATATCATATTTTTTAAAAGATAGTTTTAAAGTACACTAAACCTATAAAGATGTGGCAATTTGAACGTTTGTCGAGTGATGCCGGTAATTTTAATAACTAAAACTCGGAGAAGCTAGTGATCCGTTTACTATAGCTTTTTAGTATTTTAAATAAAAGATCGATGAAGTTTATGAGATCTAGTTCAAATTGCCTCGGCTAGCTACTAAGCTTTCAGCGTTATAGCTTTTGCTGGACCTTCGTGCCTTCCGAGACACGAATATCTTCGTATCATCGGAGTGATATATATNTTCAAATTTTGATAGAAAATACTTTAAACTATATAGATTAAGGTTAACATTCTTGATCTTGAATTTAAAAGTCCTATGCTCAAATTTTAAAGAGTATTCAATTCCCACCGTCCATTTTGACAAAATTTATTTACTAAGTAAACGATATCGAAAAGAACTAAAATTTTATTCCTAAGAACTTCATATACCCTAGATCATATTTAACGGTGTGGATCGTTGATTTGAACGACCTAAGATCGAAAACAACACTATAGTACGGGAGCTCCCGTACTATAGATAGTATAGTAGCCTAATTCTATATATATATATATATATATATATATATATATATAATAGTTTTCTATTTATGAATTTTTCACTTTTTTTTTCCTTTCAACCAATTAAGCAATTATAATGAAAAATTATTTTTTTTTCTTACAAATCAAACACTAGAGAACGTAAAGTTTATTTTCCTCAGAAATTATTTTTTTCACAAAATTTTTTTTTTCAGTTTTACGTGGAACCAAACACACCACCCTAAGAGAGAGTTTTTGAATGATTTTGATATAACAGATGCTAATATTTAAACTTCACTGAAAATAAATTGCTTCAAATTTTTAGTAAGTCAAACATGTGCTAAGTCGCAATTCCCATCTAAACAACTTTTGCCATCTAACCATATGAAAGAACATTAACAATGAAATATCAAAATAAACTAAAACTATATCCTTTTAAATTACCTCTTGATCCGCAAAAGAGATTATTAATTTATCCATTGGTCAAACCTCAATACCACCAATAATTTTTTTTTTTAAAAATAGTACAATAAAATGTCAAATGGGGGTAGGTTGAGGAGAGCAAGTTGTAGTTATTGATGGCCTCGTCTAGCAAATAAATATTTATTTTCCATTTGTCTTTCTTTGTTAATTAATTTGATCATCTATGTATTCCACACCTCTAGATCTCTCATATAAAAGATACTTTATCTCCCTCAAAAGCTGATCAATATGTGTATGTATTTGAAATTTCTAATTACAGGGTCTAGTCCAATTATTTTAATTTCGTATCAATTAATCGTACGATGAACAGCAGGTAAAGAGATCTATCTCACTTTGTCGTAAATTAAATTTTTGTTCTAAAGAGTCAACTCATGAGATTGGAACGATGCAACCTTAGCGTAGTAAAAGCCAAAAATTCTCACATCATCTTAGTCAAGTGCAACATGTGTAAAGATCATAACACAATATGACAAATATTACACCTAGCTAATTCTCCACTACCCAACAACTCCAATACCTTGAGTTCGAACCGGTTTTGACCTAGTCTTATATATTTCACATCAAGGATTTAATTGTCGCCATATGTGGTCGTGCTAAACACTTATCTGTACGTTAAGACACAATAAGTATCATGTCGTGCTGTTGTATGTGTTATTATATATAAAAAAAAAGGGAAAACTTCAAATACCCCACGTGGTTTCTCACTTTCTCACTTTAGTATTCTGTAGTTTTAAGTGTATCAAGTTAGTATCCTGTGGTTTCGCACTTTCTCACTTTAGTACCCTATAGTTTCAAATGTATCAAGTTAGTACTCTGTGGTTTCATTTTTGTATCAAGTTAGTACCCTATGGTTTCAATTTTTTTCTTTTATTATCCATTTAGGGATATATAATTTAACAAAATATTAAACCACAGAGTACTAAAGTGAGAAAGTTCGAAACCACAGAGTACTAACTTGATATACTTGAAACCACAGGGTACTAAAGTGAGAAGGTGCGAAACCACAGAGTACTAACTTGATACACTTTAAAGCATAGGATACTAAAGTGAGAAAATATAAAACCACAGAGGTATTTGACGTTTTCCCTAAAAAATATATATGGTTTTTGGCATTAGCATACTTTAATTTTTTTTATTATATATGTCTATCCAATGTTTTAAAAATTATTGATATAAATACTAAATTATTAATTTTTTAAAAAAGAAGACGGTTTTTTGAGTTGTGTGCTATTGATATGAGAGTTGTAACGTGTCGAAGTTTTGTCGACACAGTACGGCATGGTGGGCACAAACTATACCGACAGACACTTAAATCCTAGCTCGTTTTCGTATAAAATTGTCTACCTTGAAGATCGAAGCAGTTGCGTCTTAAATTTATTTTTTTCATCAAAATATCTCCGACAATTTTTGTTCACTGTTTTAAATCTCGGCTTTAATTACTCTGATCAGACCAGTTGGATCGTGACTTCGTCCTTAAGTTGATCCAATAAAAACTAGTTGATCTAGTAAAACGATCAGCAGATCGAGATTGGTCAAACCAAACAACCCAAACTAGTAAATTTTTTTGATTTATTGTAAGTTTTTATTTTTTAAATTATCATTTTCAACTGCTACAGAAGTAAAATATTCAAATTTAAATTTTTTATTTTAAAAGTTAAAAGTTTACTATATTCCAAATGTCCACTAGACAACAACAAGGGCTCATAAATGTTCAACTATACAACAGTACTGGTAATATTTTAACAAATCACACTTTAAAATATCCCCCCATGAGTGGTAAAATATGCAACCTACTCATAATATTTTACTTTTTTTGTATCTAAAAATATTAAGATCTAAGTGCACTTCCTTATCATGTGGATAATATTATACATAATTAAACATCTGGCATATATATTTAGACATTTTCCTTATTTGACGAGGCCTAATTAGATTTAAAAAGCAGCATAGTCAAAATGAAAAGGGGCTTTTATATATGTTCTTGGGTATAAGGGCTAAAGTATTTATTTAGACCTGTTTCAGTTAAAAATACAAATATTTTATATCGAAACAGTACAGAAACCATATTCATCCATATATATTTTTTATATATAGAATTATTATTCTTTTGAAAGTATAAAATAGTTGATGATTCTAATTTTCGATCTTTGAATTAAGAGTTATAGAATTAAAATGATAGTAATCCTTCAAATATTTAGTGATCTTATTAAAAAATTAATATTATTTACGAGTCAAAAATGATTAAAAAAATTAATCTAAGAGCTAAAAAAAAAAAAAGTCGGACTTTATATTTCTTATCCCTAATTTTAATTTTATATGAGAAGCATCCTGTACCAGGAAAAGAAAAATAAAAAAGAAAAGCTCCACATCCCCCGCACCTCCCCTCCTCTATAAAAGCCAAAGAATACCACCACCACCACCACAACAACAACAACAACAACAACAACAACAACAACGATCCGTTACGATGATAACTATGGATCTTGTTTTAATGGAGAAGGCCCTGCTAGGGCTTTTCGCGGCGGTGACGGTGGCGATCGTGGTGGCGAAGCTGGCGGGGAAGCGGTTCAGGCTGCCGCCAGGGCCGTCGGCGATGCCGGTGGTGGGGAACTGGCTGCAGGTGGGCGACGACCTCAACCACCGCAACCTCATGGCGATGGCGCGGCGCTTCGGCGACGTCTTCCTGCTGCGCATGGGCGTGCGCAACCTCGTCGTCGTCTCCACCCCCGAGCTGGCCCGCGAGGTGCTGCACACGCAGGGCGTCGAGTTCGGCTCCCGCACCCGCAACGTCGTTCTCGACATCTTCACCGGCCAGGGCCAGGACATGGTCTTCACCGTCTACGGCGACCACTGGCGCAAGATGCGCCGCATCATGACCGTCCCCTTCTTCACCAGCAAGGTCCAATCCTTCGCTTCCTTTTTCTTCTCATGGCGCTCATCATTAATCCCAAAAGTTCAAGTTGTTAAAAATACGCAGATAATTCACTTAAAGCGTACAAGTACAACGTCCACGGGTCTTAATTGTGACTCAGTCCAACCAGTCTCAGGCTATTTCGAATATGACTCGGCCCACAAGTGACCTTCCACCATAAGGCAGAATGTTGGCTCATTTAAATCAACATTAATTATATTATTCGAGTCGTTCGTTAAAAATATGTAATCAATTTATTTAAAATATACAGACACAACGTCCACGGATCTCGATATGACTAGACCCAACTCAGTCAGGATCATCTTAGTCTAACATGTGTGGGGGTGGTTATAATAACAGGTGGTGCAGCAGAACAGGAAGGGGTGGGAGGAAGAGGCGGCGCGGGTGGTGGAGGACCTGAAGGCGAACGCGAAGGCGGCGACGGAGGGGGTGGTGGTGCGGCGGCGGCTGCAGCTGATGATGTACAACGACATGTTCCGGATCATGTTCGACCGGCGGTTCGAGAGCGAGGAGGACCCGCTGTTCAACAAGCTCAAGGCGGCCAACGCCGAGCGCAGCCGGCTCTCGCAGAGCTTCGAGTACAACTACGGCGACTTCATCCCCGTGCTCCGCCCCTTCCTCAGGAACTACCTCAACAAGTGCCACGACCTCAAGGACCGCAGGCTCAAGCTCTTCGAGGACCACTTCGTCCAGGATAGAAAGTCAGTATCATCACTTTATTATCCTCTTCACGCATGCAGATCTTTTTTCTTTTTTTTTTTTGATTAATATGGTACCAATTTGATCCTAATTAAGTTTTGTTAATTCTTACATTCGTAATAGAATTCTAATTAATTAGATATCATGTATGTTAATTATTTTATTAGTAGCGTTAAGTAGTGCAAGTTCCGCTTATATATATATATATATAACTAGGCTAGTATATTATCAGTAACATGGAGACCAGCCTCTATGCTATCAAATTGTTTTCAATGATGCGGCTTCCAAATCAACGATCGGCTCTGTTAAACTTGATCTACACTATTAAAAGTATTTGAAAACTAAATTTCATAATTTTTCGACATCATTTACTTATCAAATGAGTAATCTAAAAATAAATGACTGAAAATAAAATCTCATAAAAAATGATAATAAAATATTTGAATTTAAGATCAAAGAAACTGATACTACTCTAAATAGTGAAAAAAAAAATTATAAAAATTTTATCAGATTTGGATTGTTTTACGCTTCAACTAGTACAGATCACGTTCAACGGTACCGATCGTCGATTAGAGACTCTATCATAAAAAATAAATGGGTGGCAACGGAGCCCGTTTGAAGTCCGTTTGCTATCGATAGTATTCTAGCTTAACTCTCTCTCTCTTTCTCTCTCTCTCTCCATATATATATACACACACACACTACTTATAAAAGTGTGAGTTTTGAATTTTCTTTTTTAAAAATATTGAAGGTATTTTTGTGTCTAGTTTTATTACATTGGTATTTTGAGTAACTCTTATTACATGAATTAATGAGAAATGATAAGTCAACAATCAGAAAGAGTTGTAATCCATATGACCCTTCATCTCAGGGTGTTGAGAATTTATAAATTCTTTTTTTATGTCCAATAATAAATTAAATGATAAGATTCATCATTTTATTTTTTACATTTTACCATATATTTATAGTATCAACTTATTTTTAAATGAAATAAACGAAGCGGGTAGCGTGCTATCTATTTCTAAAAAAAAAAAAAAAAACCTATTTGATTATCGTAGTAACTAGTAAAGAAAAGATAGCAACTATTGTAAAGATTATAATGTAATTAAAGTAGACAGTTTGAATCCATTCATCTTCTTTCAATCTAGCCACTAAACTAAATTTAATAAAAAAAATATCACGTCATGAAAAAAAATAAGATTAATTATTAATGAAAAAATTTATTCAACCCAATTATTATTAAGTAATTAAAATTGATCAGATTCAATAAGCTTCAGATATATACATGCTTATAATTGTCTCAGACAATGATATTATTCTTAAAAAAAGAATAAAAACTATGGAAGAGATTATTTTTCTCTTCTTCTTTTTTTTGCACAGAAAATAGTTTTTCATATTTTTTCGATAAACCAAATACCCTGTGATTAGAATGTAATTAAAATGGTTTTTATTTGACAGTGAAAATGGAATTAATTATTAGAAGAGTATAGTGCACGGGATGCAAACAATAATTTTTATTAATTAGGTTGATAAAGCTGGATTTTGCTAAACCCGAAACTCCGAATATAACCATTTGTTAAACACTATTAAAAAAATAAAATAAAATCTCTAGAAACAAGAGTAAGTAAATGGTGGTCTCTTCAATTATTCTTTGAAAAAAATAAAAATTATTCAAAAAGCAACTAATAGCGAATCAAAACTTACTTAATTGATGTGCAAAAAAAAATTATTATGATTTGTTCTTGTTATTTAATTTATTAATTTTATAATTCTGTTTTATTAATGGCGACGAATCGATCAGAAAAGTCATGGCTCAAACTGGGGAGGTGAATTGCGCCATGGATCACATCCTCGAGGCCGAGAGGAAGGGAGAGATCAACCACGATAACGTCCTCTACATCGTCGAGAACATTAACGTTGCAGGTACGTATTTTTCGAATCTTTATACTGTATATATATAAAGTATACATGTATATAAAACACCATATATATATATATATATATATGAATAAGAGTATATTTAAAATTGTCACATAGAATCGCTATATAATTAGCGTATATTAATAAATCATCTTAGCATGGACCATTTTAGAGTTAGCATTAACTTACACAGCTTGGAAACAATAAAATATAAACGCATCGTGCTACAACGTGACGTCCACTTAATACGTACACAAGGCACTTTATTAATTTGCTTTGGAATTAACTTTGACTTTTTAATTATTAGGTAAATTATATATATGTGCATGGGCATATCATGTATACCTCGTGTTCATCTTGGCCAAGTTTAGCATTCGTTTTGATCAGGTTTTAGTTTCAAATTTTCAATTCCAACTACATATACATATGTCCATGAGAAACATATGTGGTTATAACAAGTTAACAACTGCATATATATTCAATAATATTTATTTTTAGTTCCGTAATTTAATCACGCATAGGCTTAATTAAGAGTTGTTCCAACCAATTAACTTTTGTACCATAGAAAGAGTAATTGTAATTCAATGTCAACACAGGAGTTATTTGGTATGATTTATTAATAAATTTGGATTTACATCAAGTAAATAAGCTGTAGCATAGATCTCGTCGGATGGTGAGGATGTATAATTAATTAATTAAGTCCACTTATATATTATTTAGCTTGATGCTTTGCCAATAATTACTATTTAATTAGCTTCAAATAAGAAATCTACATTCCTATATATTAAAAATTAGGCTTGTCCTTTTGTCTAATTTTTTTTCCCTATCAGTTTTTTTTTTTTTTTTTTTTTTTTTTTAAAGATAGGTAGCACGTTACCCGCTTCGTTTATTTCATTTAGAAATAAACTTAGCTAGAGATATGAATCAACTAGGATTCAAACTTGGGTCTTGAGTACCAACCACCAAGCCCTTTGCCCTTTCCCTATCAGCTTATTATATATTAAAGGATGTGAGAGGCGGCAATATTATACAACGGTTAGGTAGGTTGGTTACATCAGTGTTAGAGAATAATAATAAATGGATCGATCGATCATGCGCTTATATATTTGGTCTAGTTTCTGTAGTAATAATTTACTAATCACTAGAACTAAGATGGCGTTGCTGTGGTGGAAAGTTACAATGAGTTATTGAAAGATTTAAGTATCTTATAGAGCATAAGTTATCATTCATAAATCGAGTTGATTTTACTATGGACAAAGCAAGTTTATGAAATATGATTAGTGATTAACTGATAAATTTTGCCAGATTCAATAAAATTATGTTAGCTGTATCTAACAATTTTGACTATGTTGGTGTCACAACTCACAACCCTCTTTTTTTTTTCTTTTTTTTTTTTTTGAGAAAAAGATAGACTAGCTACCTGCTTCATTCATTGATAAATGAACTAGGCGAACAGTATGAAAGCAGCCAGGGCTTTACAACCAAATTAAAAACTATTCCTTCAAGAATTAGCATTTACAAGAAGGCCTCGGAGAATAAGTTAACGAAGGGATATCATATTAATAGATACAAATACGGCTTACTCATTTTGATATAATCAATGCCTAATTGCTATAGACACGGTCAAACAGTAGGTGAGCCAATTTGGCGTAGTTAATTATGCAATTGAGATAATTATATAGGTAGCATTGAAAACAACGTAGTGATAGTTAGAAAATTAAAGCGGATAATATATATATTTTTATTTTTATATTATATAACACAGAAACGTTAATAACTAAAAATTAAGTTTATTTTTACTCAAAAGATAAAATAAAATGCACTTAATTACCACGAGTGGATTGAATAAAACATCCACTTGTTTCATACGATAACCTCATCATTTAAGAAAAATTGACCACTGCTAGCTAGATGTGCGGTAACATTTTAAGTTATTCTTTAAATTCCAAACCAATAATTTCTAAATTTAGGTAACATTTCGTATTAATGAAAACCGGTAAAATAATGCCACACTGTCATCATCAAACACGTACCAAATTAAAAATTTTTGTTAGTTGCATATTATACAGAATGATTCAAAGGTGTGACGTGGAATTGAGCTGGAGAAGCAAATTGACCATTTAAAAACAAATTAAACAAATTAATTTGAAGAGCAGTTTTTGGTTCAAATGTGTTTGTGATTGTTCAAGTCAAATATTAAATATCTCAGATATAACGTACACTTTAATTTGCTCGTGTGCTATTGTTTTTTAAGTTTTTATTATTGTTCACGTCATTACGTACGTGCGTCGTCGTTGAATTGTAAGTTTGAGGACTTGGTCACAAGTTAGAACTAGCATTTCTTTTTTTTCTTTTTTGAAAAATTACTTAATAATTTTTAGACGTCGATTAATTACTTACGCACGATAATGATTTTATCTTATAGACACTTAGAACAAATGATGGTAAGGATGTGGGTCTTAATGCAGTGGGTCTAGTCGGGCTCGAGCTTGAGTCAAGTTTAAGATCCAACTCCAGTGAAATTATTATTATTATTATTATTTTTGAGAAAAAAATAGTATGCTATCTGATTTGTTTATTATTTTTAAAAAATAAATTTATCTAGAAATATAAATCAACTAAGATTCGAACTCCAGTAAAATTATTAATTTGATCCTAAATGCAATTGCTCCAAAATAATATTTCTGTTCTCTCTCTCTCTCTCTCTCTCTCTCTCTATATATATATATATATATATATATATATATATATATATATATATGCTTCTATACTTTTAAAAGCATAGGAGCTCAACATGCTGCTAATATTTTAGCTTGTCTGAAGATCTATACAGACTAGTAAATGAGATTTAATGGGACACTATTAATAGCATTATATGGATCTTGAGGTGATCTGATGACTAAAAATTACGAGTACATATGCTTACGTGCTTTTGAAAGCACATGAGCTCCACACTCTTTCTCTCCCTATTTATATATAATAAGGTTTTTGATTACTATTGTAATTTCAACAAAATTTTCAAACTAACTAAATAATTATCTTAATTCTACTACACTTGATCCACAAATAACTAACTTAACTGCCTCTTGTCCTTGGGAACACATGCAGCTATTGAGACCACACTGTGGTCGATTGAGTGGGGGATCGCCGAGCTAGTGAACCACCCGGAGATCCAGAGCAAGCTGCGGCGCGAGCTCGACGCCGTCCTCGGCCCCGACGCCGCGGTGACGGAGCCCGACCTGGAGCGGCTCCCGTACCTCCAATCGGTCGTCAAGGAGACGCTCCGCCTCCGCATGGCGATCCCGCTCCTCGTCCCCCACATGAACCTCTCCGACGCGAAGCTCGCGGGCTACGACATCCCCGCGGAGAGCAAGATCCTCGTCAACGCCTGGTTCCTCGCCAACGACCCCAAGCGCTGGAAGCGGCCCGAGGAGTTCCGGCCCGAGAGGTTTCTGGAGGAGGAGAAGAAGGTGGAGGCCAGCGGGAACGACTTCCGGTTCATTCCCTTCGGGGTCGGGAGGCGCAGCTGCCCGGGGATCATCCTCGCGCTGCCCATCATCGGAATCACGCTCGGCCGCCTCGTGCAGAACTTCGACCTGCTGCCGCCCCCGGGCCAGGCCGAGATCGACACCACCGAGAAGCCCGGCCAGTTCAGCAACCAAATCCTGAAGCATGCCACCGTCGTCTGCAGGCCACGGAAACTCTAATTCGTACCGCTTTGCATCTGTAATGTTGCAAACGTGATTTTCTCTGATATCAATTGTCGGAATATGTACGTTGTCGACCCGTGCCTGCGTGCATTGCTCAATCTTTAATTATTTGTTCTCTTTATATGATTACTTATGTTTCGGATTTTATTTATTGTTATTTATTGTGCTTGTAAGGGGTTTGTGATCACAAGACTTATAATTAATTAATTAATTAATGATGTAAAATTGTTGTCCTAATATATTCTCTGTTCTCGAGAACAGAGAATATATATTCTAGAATTATCTGGGACAAGTTCTGAATTATATTTCCATATTGCTTGTTTGTTCCTTAATAGATATTCTTTGAAATAAGATATTTAATTGATAAAAGTTAAATAAAATAATAATTTTGCCCTTGGATATAGTAATGAAATGTAATTCAATGTAGGTAGAACTAATATACAACAGTATACTTTTGAATATAGCTACAGTGAAAATATACTTGTAATTTTATAATTTGACAACTAATTCAAATTAAATATAAATTATATAATTTTAAATATAGAAGAGCAGATTATTTTTTAAATTTAGTATATTTGCAAATTTCCTTGTAAAAATTAACGTAATAGCATGCAATCTGAGCATTCATTTAATTTATTTAAAATTAATTAAAATAAATTATAAAAGCTAGACATAATAGGAAGCAAAAATAATACAAAATTCAGTGTTCCAGATTATATTCTCTATGTAAAAGAGAACTAGACTTAACAGATTATCCCAGAACAAGAGAAATATCTCATTTTGAACCCTAGTTACGGGAGAAAGATAAAAGAGTTTGCGCTATATTTTGTGTATAATTTTCTCTTAATTCGCATTAAATATATTACTTGCGGTGCTACTTGATGCCCTAGCTAGTCGACCCTATTGCCTAACTTTCGTAGGTAAATTCATTTACCAAATGAATGACACGAATAAACATATTCTCGGACCATTTTTCGATCAGAAACATTTTATTATATACGACTGCCGAAACAGCCGATGAAATCGCACACTAGAAGCGAAACACCACCGACACATCAACTCCGATCACAATTTTTATTGTTTTCCGAGCGAAGACGATAGAAGCATGAGTGAAAGCCGGCGTCTTCCGAACATATGTTTAGCCGACGGTCGGGGTTCGGAAGATATACTCCTCCTGAGTGGCCTGGTCGATGATGATCATCAGAAGCACGCGATTGCAGCAGAAGTCGATGAGCGGCAGCGGTGCGGCAGGGTAAACGTTCCTCACGAAGTAATTCACCTGCGGGTTCTCCCTCTGGATCGTGGCCATCGCCTCGGTGACATGCTTCCCCACGAGCTCCGGCCACGCTGACTCTGTAAAAATACTCTAACGTTTGTGTTAAAAGTTCACCTGAATAGTCCCGCATCAGATTAGTAATAAGAATGTTTTATTTGATATGTTATATTTTTTTATCAATTGATATAGACTTAGACTAGGCCCAAAATAATGTAATAGGTTGTACTGATCTGTAAGGCTGTCACAGATATTGCAGATTGTAAAGATGTAACAACTTTTTCTATGGTAAGATGAGAAATAGAAAATTAAATGTTATTGTTTTCGACAATATTTAAAAATTCAGGTTGAACAGGTTGATTTGATTGTGACTCAACTAATAAAATGGTTCGGATTCAATTTTTTGACCCGGATAAGCCATAAATATTTTTTGAATCGTTCGAACCGACGGTGCAACCAGTGAACCAGTGAGCATATTTGGTTTTGAACAACAGGCTGAGTTTTATTTTTAAATTTTTATTCAATAGTATAATTTTTACTTTTACTTTTATATTCTATTTGAAAAAATAAAGCTTGAGAACTTGTATTATATAATTAAGTATAATATATATATATATATATATATATATAAAATTAAATATTTATGAAGTTATGCTGACGTTAGTAATTCAGCCAATAGTCAGCCAATAGTTAAATCGCTGATTAAACCAGTAAACTTTAATCCAGTAACATTTTCAGATCCCTTCTCGAGCCCATTTTTAAAATATAGTTTTGGAGGTTCCAAATTTGAAACTTACCTCCCGTTATGTCAAAACAATCAAAATACTCAACTTAAAACCTTGTTGGAGCAACTTCTCTTGGCAAAGCAGTAAGTACCATAAACTGGTAAAAAATAAAAAATTTCGATTGATCATGATCTCCTGGTATCTCACCTTTATAGTCTAATTTATCCTTCTAATGAATGGAGCAGTAGCTAGCGTGTTATTTTTTCTCAAAAAAACAAAACTATTGCAGCTGTGAGTAAAGGAGGAGCCAAATAAACACACTAATTAATTAATAAAATTACAAAAGAAGGGATAAATCATACTTCCCGTGCAAGGAGGGAATGAGCACGACCCCATCTACACTGGAGATGTTAGGAGTTTGGAACAGAAGAGAGATGAGTAGAGTGTGTGTGTGTGTGTTTTGTGTCATATCCCTTGAAATTTGTTGCTATTTATAGAGTCATTTTGGAGAAGGATTCATTGCCCATTATAACCCATTTATTAAGAAGATATTGGGAAAGATTCAATCACTTTCCTTCCCCAGTTATTTGGGAATTAAATTACTTTCCTACTTTGTATTGGGAAAATAAATTTTTACCCTAACTTGATATATTTCTTTTCTTTTCTTTTTTTCTTTCCAAAAGAACAATGTAGCATCTTACCCTTTCTTTATTTATTTTTTAAATAAATTTAGCTGGAATTCTAAAAATAACTAGATTTCGAATTTGTAACCTCAAATATCAATCATCACATTTTTTACCAAATTGTATAAGGGACAGTTAGTACCATAACATGATAATTATTTAGAAAAAAACTGACCAAAATTGGTATTTAAATATAAAAAGAAAAATACTAGATGCACACTTAGCTTTTGTATTTAAATATTGCGCCTTCATTATCCGAGAATTTAGACAATATATCTATATTTTTAATATTAAAAATAAGGGGAGTGGTAGTGTCAAAAAAATTCGCCTTAAATTATTCGGATATAAAATGTATACCCACTTTTGAATTAATAAGAAAGTATTACTCTTATAACAAATTGATTGTTTCCATGGAAAATTTTATTTTATATTTCAGTTGACTGAGAAGGCTTTCTCTTATAAAAAGGGCATTGTATTGTAATCCACTAGCATTTTTTTCTCTTTTTTTTTTTCAGGTAATGATAAAATAATCATCGTAGACATATAAATATACATAATTCAAATAAGAGTAATACTACAGTACACTTATACATAGAATATAAATTTTAGGAAAAACTTCAAAAACTCCCCTTGTGGTTTCACTCTCTATCACTTTAGTGCCCTGTGGTTTAAAGTGTATCAAGTTAGTACCCTACGGTTTTGCACTTTTTCACTTTAGTACTTTGTGGTTTAAAGCGTATCAATTTAGTACCCTGTGGTTTCGCATTTTCTCACTTAGTACCCTGTGATTTCGCACTTTCTCACTTTAGTACTCTGTGGTTTAAAAACCACAGGGTACTAACTTGATATAAAAATAAAACCATAGGATACTAACTTGATACAAAAATAAAACCAAAGAGTA
This sequence comes from Ananas comosus, assembly GCF_001540865.1. Classification (NCBI taxonomy): domain Eukaryota; kingdom Viridiplantae; phylum Streptophyta; class Magnoliopsida; order Poales; family Bromeliaceae; genus Ananas; species Ananas comosus. Next base: position 13,314,170 of record NC_033624.1, on the reverse strand, counting down.
CTAATTTGATACACTTTAAACCACAGGATACTAAAGTG